>NW_015175370.1:503480-503736 GCF_001447785.1 Gekko japonicus
GGGGGGGGATGGAGACTGTAAATGCAAACTTTTTCGCTTAAGCGGGGAGGGCAAAGACCTTGCAAATCAGTAGGGGAAGGTGTAACAAAACAACCTAAAAACAAGAGCACGCAATTTCTTTTATTTTCCCTGTAGCAAACACCACACTAGTAGTATTTCATCTCTCCCCCCCCCCCCCCCCCTCTATTTGCGCTCTCTCTCTCTCTCTCTCTCTCTCTCTCTCTCTCTCTCTCTCTCTCTCTCTCTCTCAGACAAA
>NW_015175370.1:503900-505919 GCF_001447785.1 Gekko japonicus
CGACGCTCGGTCGAGACTTCTTTTCGTATACGTCTCTCGCCTGCCTGCGTCTGTATACGTTGCAATTTTTTCGCTCCTTCCCAAAGCGTTTGTTCTCCTTGTCTGTTTGCTGGCAGCGAGTCCGGAGCACACGCGGCGCTTGTAAACATTCAGACACGAGATTTTTCCCAATCAAAATCCACTTCCACTTTTTTTTTTTTTTTTTGAAAATCTTCCAAAAAATAGTACGAGAGGGAGCGAGAGGAGGGGAATTCCTCTCCCTCCTAGACACACAAAACCACGCTCCGATCTCGCTTTTCGCTCGCCTCTCGTCTCCCTACATGCAAGTACAAGTTTCTGCAGAGCAGGAGTTCGGGGGCTGAGGAGGAGGGAAGCGAAGGGAGGGGGACGCGATACCGCCGGCGAGAGCAGGCGGTTGATTGGGGGGAAGGAGAGCTAATTGTGGCGGTGCGAGAGGAGAAAAGCGGAGCCCGAGAACTCCGGCCAAACACAGACGCCGCGTCTGTCCCTCGGCTGCCCTTTCGCCGTGCAGGGCTCGGGGGGGGGGGGGGGAGAGAGAGAGAGAAAGAGAAAGGAGCGGGACACGCACAGAGGAGTGGGGGGTGGGCGATCTCCCACCAGCACCACCCCGGTCTCGCCAGTGGAGACAAAAGAAGCCGCGAAAAAGGTCCCCTTTTGCACATTTTTAGTGCCTAGAGGAGAAAAATAATAATAAAGGGGGATTGGACGAAGGCAGGAAAAGCAGATTGGAAGGAGGGGGGTGTCTGCATCCAACTGCGAGCCCCAAGATCTCCTGATCTAGATTTCTCTCGTTCCTCGCCTCGTGTGAAGAGAGTCTTACTCCCGTTAAAAACACGCGCATTTCTTTTTTGCACACACATGAGCCCCCCCCCCCCCCCGCGCTCATCGTCACACTTTTTCTCGCTCTGTCGCCCACCTCGCTTGCTTCTTTTAAGTTGCAATTCTTTTGCAAGCTGCAGACACACACACACACGCACATACACACAGAGGCACGCTCTCGCGCTCTCTTCCGGCACAAAATCTTATAAGAGAATCAATGGAGGGGGGGGGGGGCTGTCGGAGAATTAAATGGAACTTTGAGCGAGCGGACGAATGCCGAAGGAGATGGTGTGAAAAGTAAGCGAGGGGCTTACTCTTGCCGGGGGGCGGGGGGCTGAAACTGACTTTACGGTGAGTTGCTGTTTTTCCATTTCCAAAACTAAAAAAAATAAATAAAAATGAAAATACATGCACACAAAAAATACTTAAAATGAGCCGGATTCAGACGGTGCCAAAAAAAGATAAAAAATGCATATATATTGCAAGGGATGGGGGGAAATTAGGCAGGCAAGGAGGTTTACTTACGTGAAAATTCCCGTTTGCTTAAGTGCTGGGGTTTCCCTTGCTTGCGGCGCGACATGGTGGTGGCGGCTGCTCGGGCGGGCGCGCGGCGAGCTCTCTTGCACGGATCACATCGGGAAGCGCCGGGTTAGAAAGGAAGGAGACTCCCGAGAAAATATCTTCATCAATGTCTTTTGACATCCAAAATAAATTAGAAATAATATAAAGATGGCGCGGGGAAGATGAATTGTGGGATAGCAGTCATGGCTTTGCTTTTCTTTTTTTTTCTTTTCCTTTTTTTTCCTTTCTGTGCAAGAGAGGAAGAGAGAGAGAGAGAGAGGGGAAAAAAGGAGAGAGAGAGAGAAAGGAGAGAGAGAGGGAGAGAAAGAGAGAGAGAGAGATGAAAAAAATGGCAAAAGCCCCCCTGAGCTACAAGTTCAAGTGCGGACGTGACGTCCCTACGAACTTGAACGTCAAGCGACTGGCTGGACACAGACATACAAAACATGGGCAGGGCGAAACTGGAGAAAGGGGGTGGAGGGAAGGAGTGCGCCACGCCAATGGACAGTCATCAGGGGCTGGACATGATCTCGCAAAGAGTCTGGGGGGGGGAGCCCATCGGAGGGCAAGCCAATGGCCAGTGGTGGGGGGGAGAGGGAGGGGGAGAGGGGGGTACCC
>NW_015175370.1:506183-541617 GCF_001447785.1 Gekko japonicus
CCCCCCCAACACACACACAGAGACAGAGACGCTGCGTGCCCAAGATCACACCGAACAAACGAATGAATGGGAACGTTCAGAATCGCCTCCGCCGGATCAGACCGTGGAGCCTAGCAGTTTGTCACAGGCCAGAGGCGCCCTGTGGCGTACAGCGGCCGCAGCCCGCCAGCGGTACACTGCCTCTAATCATGGAGGCTCCATGCGGCGCCTCACGGCTCATATCCGCAGACAGACCTCGGAATATGTATTTAGGCTCTTCATTTTAAGAAGCACTTAGTCGAGTGGCTGTCTCCACACGGTTCTGCTAATGATGCACACTAAGAAATAAAGTCGGAATAAACTGCGCCACCAGGGTACCTGGAAATGTTCTCCCCTGTCGGCACTGGGTTCGAATCCCCGCACATACATTTTATACGTAGCCGGGGGAGGAGAAAGGTGAACCCGTGTTCCATTCCTGGTAGCGTCTTGCAAAAGAGTGGCTGAAAGGGGTTCAAGGGGTCGGCAACCTCTTGGTAGGATAGGACTATACCAGGAGCGGGATGAAGTAAGCAGAGGGAAAGGCGATCTGGTGTAAACGACAGAGGTCTTTGTTGGAGGGGGGGGAATCCATTGAAGTCGATAAGGTTACTCTAGAGTAAGTATTTTGAGGATCCTGACGCTGGACATTTGGAAAAGAGGAAGAAGCCCACAGCCCTCCCCCACTCTCTGGCAATGAATTGCATAAAATGTATAAGGAGGAGAAAATGGGTTTAAAGTTGTTGGGCCTTTAAAAAAAACAGGATGGTGTTGTTTTTTAAGTTAGACGGTCGATAAGAAAAAAGAGGAAGGAACATTTGTAGTACACGGCGGGGGGGAGCACCTAAATTATGATAGATCAACATTCTGAAATTTAAGAAGGAGACAACACTAAGCAAGACTGCGGGAGTTTTCCAGTTTAAATGGTCAAAATAAAGAATCTCGAGGAACTGACAACAGTGAAAAGAGCGAGGCAGAAATAGAGAGAGCCCCCCCCCCCCAAATAACACATCTCCCCTTTTTTAAAAAATAAGAGCCCTGCAAAGGATAGTTAGGGCATCTCAGAGTTTTCCCTTGCTGGAAAATCCAGCGAGGAAAGGAACAGCTAAACGGCTAGTAAAGGAAAGTTGAGCCGCACGTGGCGTCTGTGAGGTTTGGATTCGGGTTTTCTTTTTTTCTGTTTAAGATTTTTCAATTATTCTTTCAGGTTGGGAAAAGGGAAAACGCCACACAAGTTCCTCGCTGAGGACAGCCAAGAGGCAGAGATGTGGGGCGGTGGGAGAGGCTGAGGCCAGGCAGGGAGGCTTGCTCTCTTCCCCACCCCCCACCCCACCCCGCCGCCGCCGCCTTTCTCCGCAAATAGATGGCTGCCGAGCCAAGGGAGGGGTCCCGGAGGAGCAGCGAGGACGGCGAGGTGTCAAGTTTAAGCGCGGGGTGCAGAGCCCCTGCGCGGCTGCAAGGGCGGGAAGGCTCCCTTCCCAGGGTCTGCCGGGGGTGGGGGGCAGCGCTCCAAGCCTCCCGGGCCATTGACCAGAGAAGCGGCCGCCGCGGCAGGTACCCAGACACAGGCCCAAAGGCAGGGAGACGACTTCCCTCGAGAAGCGTCTCTTTCAGTAGGAGGAAACATGCGGCCCGATCCTGTGCGGGCTTACTCAGAAGTAACGCATTCAGTGGGACTTACTCCACAGTAACGTGGTGTCAGAGGTGCAGCTTCTTCCCACACTGAAATTGGGTGCAATTTTTTTTTTAAATGTGCAACCCTGTGCAAGCTTCCCGTGGAAGTTAATTGCAAATTGAACAGAGAAGGACTTGTTTTGGGGTAAAGGTACCAGTATCTCTGGATCTTGCCGGCTTTGCACATGGGGGCCGAGCCTGGGAAGGTCTACTCGGATGTAGGACACGTTCGTTTCCGTGGGCGTTTACTCCCAGTTGTGAACAGGATTAGGGTCAGTCCAATTTTTAACACCCACCACTAACACTCTTAACCTACATTCACACAAGTGAAGTGCTCTCTCTCCCCCTCCCCTGCTTTCCCGCTAGCTCAAAGTTGTGTTCACACACATTCTCATTGGAGGCTATTGTTAGGGATCTCTATGTAAATGCAGAGTTAATAAACGCAGCAGAACACTTGTATTAAATCCACACAGTCACAGCCTGAAGCAAACTGACTGTGTTCCACACAGGGTCCCTCCCATACCTGCCAGCTGCTATGTTACACACACACATCTATCTGAGGAAGTGAGGCTGGACTCCCCCCAAGTTTATCGTTTGGAAGTCTTGTTGGTCGTTAAGGCGTTGCTGGACTCCAATTTTGCTCTTCTATTGCAGACCAACCCGCTACCCATCTAAACATGGACCCATTCATTCTTTCTTTCTCTCTCACACACACACTTACACTTTCTGGCATATCCAGCCCAAACCTCTGGCTCATGCCCACCGCCACGCCCACTCAATCATTCCTTCCCTTAGGCACCCACTAACCCTGAGGGTGCAAGCATTTGCACGCTTACTCGCGAGTAAACCTCGCTGAATCCGGAGCACAGGATCGGGCTGTGATACACTGGGAGGCAGGCCAAAGCGCCCCACCCCCACCCCTTCACTTTCCGAGCTCATCCAAACGCTTCCTCTTTCCTACTTTCTCGCCTAAGGCCGATCTAGCCAGCCCTAAAGACTTCAGAAGCAAAGCCTCTCGCTTCCCGCTGGACTTGCTTCCCGGGTCCGAGGGCAGGAGCCGGGCTACCCGGCACGTGCACGTCTGCGCACGATCCTTCACACTCAGACGCGCACTTCCACTGTGCCGCTCTCTTTGGCGAAGGCACTCGCTCCTTCCACCACGCAGCTGCCTCGGTGCGTCCTCCCCTCTCACGCGCGCACACACTCGCACCTCCCGCAGCCAGATCCGATCGCGCTCAGAAGACGCGCGAGCTCGTCAAAAGTACTTTCTCACGACCAGTGCAGCGCGGGAGAAAGAGAGCCCGCGGCCCCAGGAAACTGCCAGAAGAGTTTTCTCGGCATCGACCTATCTCGGGAGAGGAAACGGAGCGCCTTGCCGGGACTGTAAGCGATGGGGCTTCTTACCACCACGCGGGATTGTCAATAATGACGTTAGCCGGGGGGGGGGGGACAAGGGAGGGGGCTGGAGGAACCCCCTTCCCGGCGGCGGCCACTTTCGCGGGGGGGCAAAGTGCAAAGGAACCGCCAGGAGTATTGGGGGGGGGGGTGCGGGAGAGAAACGAAGTTGGCCGTTGCAGTTCCAACCTTGCAACCGCCGTTCTTCTTCATAATTGCTTGGAGCAAGTCTGTGCCTGCTGGTTCAGAAGCGAGTCCCGCTCCGCTTGAGACAAGCGTGCGCAGAGCGACAGCAGGCTCTCGGCCGGCGCCTGCAGATCAAGAACCTGCTTCTGAGGTGCGGCTGTTGGGGGGGGGGTTAAGCCCCCTTGGAACTGGGCATGGGAGGGACTGACCGACTTCCAAGTAGACCCGCGCAGAATGCGCCCCTCGCCTACGCTGGGGAGCCAGCGGCGTTTTTTAATCGCCGGGGACGGACGTACTTCTGAGTCAAGAGGGACAGCCTGGCTGGCGTGCGCCCCGAGGCTAGGAATTAGGACCAAGAAGGCGTCGGACTGTGGAGGCTTTTCCCTGGAGTGGAAGCAGAGCGGCCGGCTGGCCAGTTTCCCCGGCGCGGCTCTGGCGCGCTCTCTCCAGCCGCATGCCAAGGGCTCCCCCTAGACTCCAGAGACGCTGGAGTCTTTCCGGGTTTCAGCTTGGAGGACCGGGTGGGGGTGGTTGTGTGTGTGTGGGGGGGGAAGTCTCCGAAAGGTGCAAAATCAGGTTTTTAAAATGAAAGGTGGGGCAGAAGAGGAGTTGCTGATTGCACAGGCCAGTGAAGTAACAATCCCCATAAAAGCTTACATATAGGTGACCTTACCAGGATAGCCCCCCCCCCACCCCACCCTCACCGCTTGCGCGCTCCCCAAGGGGAGAGGTGTCGGTTTGTGAAAAACGACACCCCGGTTGGATTTACCTTCCTGTTTGCGTGTGATTGTGTGTGCCCGCGCGCGTGCGTGCGTGTGCAGATAGATCAATTGATGGATGGATGGACAGATCGGGTGACAGAGACAAAGAAAAAGATTGCTGGCAAAACACGACGGAAGGAAGGGAGATAAGATGGGAAAGATTCTCGAATAGATACGGAACGTATAGGCGAGGGCTAAGCCCGATGAGAGAATGGAAAGAGATGGGTCCAGAGGTGGAGAAGAGACAGGCTGGCCAGGGTGATAAAAAAGGGTGGGGGTAGAGAGCGGGACGCCCTCGCGGAGAAGGTGCTGGGCGCAGGGGGGAGGGGAGGGGAGGGGAGGGGACGGGGAATGTGCCGGAGCCGAGAAGAGGGAGGGGACGGGGGCGCAGTCCTCGCGCTGGAGCGCCTTGACTTCGACGCCAGGTGGAAGTCACCTCCCAGGATAAGCAGCAGACTCCTCACCACGTCTGTCCAGAAGAAGGGGGCATGCGGGGCAGCAAAAGCGGAAACCCCCAAACATGCTTTCTGGGAAGAAAATCCTGGGGCTTCAATGGGGGGGTGGGGAGGTCCGGGACGGGCTGAGTTTGGGATTTCAGTCTCTGCTTGTTCGCATTGGATCCATTAGGACAGGAGGAAGGCGGGTTGGGGTAGCCAGCAGAACTGGCCAGAATACCCGAGAGGGAGAGAGACATAAAATGGCACACACCTCCGTGGCCTAAGAATGTCACTCACTCCTGTACCAAGGGGTGTGTGTGTGTGTGTGTGCCTAATAACAAGAAACCAGAAACTATACTTTTAGTGTGTATCTGGAATAGGGCTGTCTCAATAGGATCTTGTCGTCTCCAACATGCAGCCAGCCCAGTAGACACAAACACACATCTCTACACTTCGTCTGCCGTCCGGAGGGTTCTTCTCGGATACAGTTGGAACCTTGCTAGCAGGGGCAGATTAACCATTAAGCAGACTAAGCACGTGCTTAGGACACCAGGGCCAAAAGGGACACCACAAAGTTGGGAAAAGGGTGAAAAGCTTAGTTTGTACAGTATATTGTGTTATCATATGAATAAATTTTTGTATTGCTGCAACCTGCATTGTATATCTGGTCAGACAGGTCAACAACTAAAATGGACTGGGTCAGTGTGGAAAGGAGGAGGGCACCAAGATTGGTCCGTGTTTAGGGTACCAGTGAGCCTTAATCCGCCCCTGCTTGCTAGCAAAGAGGCCCTGCTACAGGCCCGATCCTGTGCACGTTTCCTCGGGAGTGCAACCCACTGTACTCTCCAGGATTTGTGCATAGGTCTGCAGCCTCAGGCGCAACTCGTCCCCCCCCCCCCCTAAAAACTGTTGGAACGCCACCCCGGCCCCCCCCCCCCCTAAAAACTGTCCGAAGAATCTGAGCCAGATCGGAGCGAGAGCCTTAGATGCTCACGGGGCAATCTTGAATCCGTCAGGCCTCTTCACTCATGTCTGCAGGTTTGCACAAGTGACTTTCACTCTCACTCTCTCTGTGTGTTTAAAGCTTAGAATAAACAAGGTCTACACCAAGCCGGGCGTTTTATTTCCCTGCCCTTTGTAACTTGAGGGAGAAGGTTGGAGGGAGACTTGGAGGAGGAGGAGGAAAGGGTTAATTGGCAAACAAAAAAGTCACTCGGCAATAATTTGGGCAGGAACCGCGATCTGATTCCGGCTGATAGCAAGGCACGAAGAGGCCCGGGGGGGGGGGGGCAGGCTCTGGGGCCCCGGGGGCGAGGAGGCAGTTTCTGATTTGGGACTCGATGCCCCGGGAAGTTGCAGGCGAGCAAGGCTTGTTGGGTGAATGGGGAACGCGCAAGCGCAGGAGAACTTCCCGGTAAACTGGCACCTTCGGAAGTCACGCGTGTAGCCAGCAACTACAATGCACCAGGAGAGGGAGCAGAGGAGACTTCCCAATAATGGCGCACACCCACCCGGAGGGAGAATGTGTATATTGGGGGGAGGGGGGTGTCCCCACACTCAACTGGGAAGAAGGCCTGCAGTGGGTGCGACTTCTGAGTAAAGAGGCAAAGGATCCGGCCCTACAGTGTGATAACAGCGGTGGTGGGTCTCCCTATATCTCTTCGTATGCCTCCAGCTGAAAACTACCTCTATATTATTTGACAATGCAAAATACCGGCAACAATGACGAGTAGTCCCGCTTGTCTATCTGCGCAGGCAGATGAAGGTGTGGCGTTGCATACAGAAGGGGGTTTCTAAACAGAGGGGCGAATGGGCAGGGAGCCATTTCCCATCCGCGGGTGCGCGCCCCCGCACGCCCACCTTGAACGTTAGAGCTGGGGAAATACGTGTGTTTTCAGAGCGTCTGTAAACAGGCATGAGGATATCCAGGATTGTGTGAACGGGAGCAACGCCTGAGACACAGCAAGGGAGGGTCTGAACAACCTTGCATTCCAGAGGCGATGTCTTTCTACACAGTCTTTCCCCGGGCGTGTACAAAAAGTGAAGCCCTTTTAAAGTCCCAGGTTCATTACTCTGGCGCTTGACTCAGCGGTCTTTACAGTTTAATCCCATCCATGTTTACTCAGAAGTAAATCCCACCGAGGTCATTGGGGTAGGCTTGCCTCGGATCGCGGCAGCTAGCTATTGGGGCTTCCTTGGCGTGTTCTATAGAAAAGTACCGGCATTTAGAGAATACTTCTAAGAGAAATGCACACGCCCAAAGTTTTCAGCCTGGAGGTCTCCTTCCCACCTGGGATTTCAGTGTCTCCCTCCCCTGGGTCTTGTGAATAAAGAATTATGGCCAAGTCCCCTTTAAGAAGCTAGCAGCCCACCTGGCTATTTCAAAGCGAATAATGGCGAGGTTGCAATGACTTCTTTTGACCAAACCGGGAGTGGGCAGGAAGTCCGAAGGAAATCAGTTGCAGACAGGATCGGCCTTCTTACTGCCATGCAGAGTTTCCTAGTCCGTGATCTGAAATACTCATACAGGCTTTAAAGCAAGAGAAGTGAGGGGATGTGTATGGACATATAGTTCGTTCCCAAAAAAAAATAACACCAGCCATGTCTGAAAAGGGAGATCTTCTCCTAAAGGTGTCAGTACTCACGTGGCCTGGAAAGTCATTCTTGATGTTCCGAGGTCGCTGGTGCCCCCCAACCCCCCCCCCCCCCCCCGCAAGCTTGGCTGCCTCTCCATTTCCTACCTATGCAGGGGAGGGGTTGGGGCACAATATTAGATCCTGTACTAGAGCCGTGCTGGACTGATAGGCAGAATGCAGGTTCAACAAAGCCAGATGTTCTCTGCTCCGTAGTGAACGCATGAAGTTGACTAACAGACTGGAAGCCAGAGCACTGATGCCTTCTTAGCTGGGAATTTTGTCTGCTCCGAATAGCAGCGCCACTCAGACAGCGTCGGCAGGGACAGAGACCAGGGTTGGGCGTCACGGTTCAGAACCCGAAACGCGACCTAAGGGAGCTTCTGGTTCAAAAAAATCTCACCATAGTCGGGGTAGGAATAGAGGAGCAGATCTGCAAGAAAATGTAATGGATTTTATCAGTGCAAAATGCAATCCTATGCAGAATTAGGCTGGCGAAACTGCACAGGATTCCATTGCGCTTGCTGTGGATCCTGGCCACACACACACACCCGCCCCAGAATCTTGAGACGCTGGAAGTGCTGTGCTTCTTTTGGCCAGCACCCACACAGCCCTCTTAGAACTACAGTTCCCAGCGCCCCCGCCCCCCAGAAAGTGGAATGTTTAATGTATGGATTGGTTCCATTTATTTCCTGCTTTTCTTCCTTGGAACTCGAGGTAGCCTACAACCGGTGATCTTGCAGATCAGACAAGGGCCTCCGATGGCCTTCCAGTGTTTTGTTCAGTGAAAACTTTCATTTCTATGTGTCTGAGGAAGTGCGCATGCACACCATAGCTCACACCTTGAATAGAATTTTGTTGGTCTTAAAGGTGCCACTGGACTCAAACTTTGTTCTAGTGTTCCCTTCAGAGATCCTAAACCAAATGAAGCCGGGATTATATCGTGGTTAAGGTACCAAGCCAGAGGCTGGGAGACCTGAGTTCAGGTTTCAATGAAGCATGCTAGATGGCCTCGGACCGGCGTCTTACTCTCTCTTTCTCTCAGCCTCAGTGACCTCGCAGGGTTATTTTGGCTGTAAAAATGGAGAAGAGGAAAGGCAGGAGAAAAATCATTTTCTGCGGCGTAGGTGTGCCCCAAGGACCAAGTCAAATGTACGTGGCGTGGCCTCCCCCCTTTGCAATGTGCACAATCATAATACTGACCTATTTTATAGGATTGTTTGTTGCGAACTAGTATATGAAAAGCGCCTTGAGCGCTCTAATATAGGCGGCGGTCGTGAAAAAAGAGGGGGGAGATGCCCGCTAAATCCAGTCGGAATTTACTTCCGAGTAAAACACCCTCAGGATCCGCCTCCCCAGCCAAGTTAAGTGTGAAGTATTCCCCACGTGCTGGCAGTTTAAGCTCGAGTGCCAGGAGCTGCCCCTCTCCTCTGTTTACAGCACTCCCTCCCGGCCGCTTCGGCAGGGCCAAAAGCCAACCGAAGGGAAGAAATCCCGCTCCACGTGCTCGCTCTGCAACTGCTTGTTTTGGCCCGCGATCTTGGCTACAGCCGCGCGCGCGCTCCCTCGCTCCCCGCCTCCTTTTCCCCCTTCTTTAAATAGAGGGACTTTGTCATTGGGCTGGAGGAAGCTGTTTCTCATCTCTCCGAACCAGAAATGACTGCGAAATAACTTGGGAAGCAGCGAGAGACCCTCGGCCACGAAATCACTGTTGTTACGATCGTCTGTTTTTATTACCCAGCCAAATTGCAGCACTTTTAAGGCGACAGTCCACTGCAAGCTTACTCCGCCGGCTTCATTTGGAAAGAAACGTAAGTCCCCCTTTGATTTCCAAGAGGCACGCAACAGGCCTATCCTGTAGCGTGCTTACTCAGAAGTAATCCCCGGGCCTTACTCCCAAGTAAGTCTGCTCAGGATGGCAACCGTACCACGTGCCCGAGGGCAGAGTCTACTGCTCTCATTTCCGTGGGAACGCTCTGCTTAGAACTCAGTGGGATTTACTTTCGAGCTGCGGTGACTCAAGTGGTTAAGATGCTGAACTGCAGGCTGTGGAAGGTTGGTAGTTCAGCAGTTCGAGACCAGAGTGTGCCGCATGACGGAGTGAGCTCCCGTCTCTAGTTCCAGCTCCTGCCAACCTAGCAGTTCGAAAGCAAGAAATTGCAAGTAGATAAATAGGTACCACTTTGGTGGGAAGGTAACAGCGTTCCGAGCGCCTTGCTGTTTAGTCATGCCGGCCACATGACCACGGAAACGTCTTCGGACAGCGCTGGCTCTTCGGCTTTGAAACGGAGATGAGCACCGCAACCCTAGAGTCGGATTCGACTGGCTTTCGAGCAAGGGAACCTTTACCTTTAAACACGCATAGGCCGAGGCTGACCGTTCGGATAGATCACGCCTTAGAGGAATAGATTTTCAGACTTTTTTTTTTTTTTTTGTAAAAAAGCAGCATGATCGTATTCTTCGCGGGTTTTAGTGTCAAACCGTGGTCTTCTCTGTTCACACGGCTCAGAACATTTCTCCCGCATTTGAAGAGTAGAAAAAGGCCTGTCTCTGCAACGCGCTGAGTTTTGAGGCGGTGGGGAAGGGGCACAGAGGAATGGGAGAGAGCGTAAATCATAGAAGATTTCATAACCCTTTCAGTGTGAAGTATGCGCCGCGTGGCCTCCAGACCTAACCTCTTGGGGGAGGGAGAGGGAAGAGAATGCTTTCATTTTATGGTGTAAAGTGCTTTTAGCTCCGGGGCTCAGGACGTGAAAGTGGTCAGCAAGCAGCTCCGGAAAACCTAGCCTCCACCCAACCTTCTCCTGGCTCGTCTAAGAGAAAATGGGCAGATGCGCTCCGTACTGCGGGAGGGAAGGGGTTACAGCAGATTCAGTCGGGAGCATGTCCCAGATTGTATGCCCTCCCCCTGCTTTCTTGCTTCTAGAAGGAGGGAGAGCATGAACATGTCAACACTTTTCACATAAACCACTTTGAAAACTGAAGTGGGTTACCCACCCCCAAAGGTTCCTGGGAATTGTAGTTAGGGAGGATGGTGAGCCTTGTTTCCCTTAGAGCCCCCACGCATGTTTTTTCAACACTTCCAAAGATTTTTTGCCAGGATATTCCTTATTTATTTACTGACTTAATTTATGCCTCACCTTTCTACCCTGTGGGAACCCAAAGTGCCTTATGTCATTTGCCTTTCCTCCATTTTAATTATTTATTTATTTCATTAAATTTATGAATCACCCACACTGCAAGCAGGCTCTGAGCAATTTACAGCCTTATAAAAACATATATACTAATTAAATTTAAATTTGCCTTACAACATTTTATCCTCACAACAGCCCCCTGAAGTAGGTTAGGCCAAGAGCCCCAGGGCACCTCACAAGTTTCCATGGCAGAGATGAGATACAGACCCAGATCTCCCGGATCCTAGGCCTACAGTCTAAACACTACACCGCCCTGGCTTTTAACAGACTTGGGTTTAGGCATAATCTCTAATAGCTTTCTGTTTACTAATAGGCAGTCTGTTGAATGTGCATCATCACTCCCTTCTGAAATGAAACCTAAATATATGGAATTGGACTGATATTCTTTCCCATTTACCCTCCCCGCCATTCTCCTTTCTTCCCTCTATGGCCTCACCTGTGCTGAACTTTAGAAATGTGAGCTCCTCTAGGCCATTTAGTTATTATTCTGTTATGCACATTAATGGTGCTATTTAAGCAAACAGGAAAAGAAATATTTTACTGCCCCCTGCTTGAAGGCTACCAAAAACATGGCATCACACGTGTGCTAGTTCACAGCTGCATGTATATTGCCTGATGGAGAAATTGCATATTAGAATCCACCCTCACTTCATATGGGGGAAAAGGTAAAAGTCGGATCTACATGGATCCTCATGAATTCATATGATTTTTACATTGAAACAAAATAAAACCACCATCATATTGTAGGCCATCTGTTAGTCTATAGGGGGCACCACAAAAATCACGCATCCACAGATTCGTGGCACCACAACACCGCAAAAACATGATTCCGAAGCACGGAGCCTCATGAATTCATATGATTTTTACCCTGAAATGAAATAAAACCACCATCATATTGCAGACCATGTCTTAGTCTATAGGCAGCACTCCAATAATCATGCCCCCATGAATTCGTGGCACCACAAAACTGCAAAAACATGGTTTCAAAGCACAGATCCTTATGGATCCTCAGGGTTTTTCAGTTGGGTCACCCCAAGCACATCATCAAATCACATAACACACCCATGGCCACAGCTTGCACCACAAAAATCACAGATCCACGGCTTCGTGCTGACACCATTCTGTAAAAACATGATTCTGAAGCATAGATCCTCATGGATTCTTGGGTTTCTTGTGTTGGGACACCCCAAACATACCATGAAATCCCATAACCTGTCCATGGCCACAGCCTGCACCACAGAAATCATGGTGCCACGGCTCTGTGGCAACACCATGCTGCAAAAACATGGTTCTGAAGCACGGATCCTCATGGATCCTTATGATTTTTGCATTGTGTCACCCCAACATCGCCATCAAATAATATGCCTTGTCCATGGCCACAGAATGCACCACAGAAATCATATGTCCACAGCTCCGTGGCGACACCATTCTACCAAAACATGGTTTTATTTCGTTTTAATGTAAAAATCATATGAATTCATGAGGATCCATTTAGATTCGACTTTTACCCAGACCCTTCATATGGCAACTAGCAGCTCTTCAAATTAGTCTATGTTAGGATCATGTTCCCAATGGTACCAAAGTGTCATTTGAAAGCCCATAGCAGTGATCCCCAACATGGAGCACATGGGTGCAATGGTGGCCACCACTGTGTTTACTGCCCCCCTTGGCCGTTTGGCATAGGGGATAAGGCTGAATCTCCCCCCTCCCCTCCCAATGCCAGTCCTGAATCAGGCCTCACACACTTGGGAAATTAGTTCCCATCAGCATGATGTGTGACTTTTTATAAGTCAGGCCAGAGGCCCCCAAGATAACATATCAAATGTGGCAGCATATAGGTGGCCCTTAGAAGTACACTTCAAAACATAATGTGTAAAGTGTTTTAACTTATCAAGAGTATTCCACTTACTGTTTTTCTCTTTTTACTTTTCCTGTGTGTTAGTAGGTTACATCATTTACCAGGAGTGTCAAACATAAGGCTCAGGGGCTGGAACCAGCCCGACCAGGGTTCTTATCCGGCCTGCGAGCGACTGTTGTGAGGGAGAGATCACGTGGCTGCTTGGGGAGGGGGGAGTGGGCAGAGCCACTCCGATTGTGGCCTCAGCATGGCAGAACAACCTTGTCTGCAGCAGTCAAGCAGAACTGCTTTGCTTCAGTGGCAGCCTCACTCGTAATTTGGGAGCCACCGCAGCCACATTCATGCCAGCTGGGTGTTCCAAGGCAAGGTCGCACACCTCTCTGCTTGGCCTGCAGCTCCAGCAGTGCTGTCCTGGATGGCCACAGGGATCAGTATTTGCACTCGGGGGGGGGGGGGAAAGTAAAATATAAATGATCCTTTGCTGGGGCCTGCTGGCAGCCAGTGCCATATTCACGCGACCCCCCCCCCCAATGCCACGGCTGTGTTTTGGTCCATTGCGGGATGTTCTTTGGCAGTTTCTTCCACATATTGGGAGCCTCCCACCCCCATAGACAACCAAGTGGCCTTCAGCCATAGGCAACTGCTGCTTTGTAGGGGGGCAGTGCCAGTGATCTCAGTTTATACTGGTCACTGTGTGGCCCGGGGGCTCTGCCACACGTGGCCTTGTGTGCACCGTGCCCACTCCCCCATCAGATGATCTGGTAGCCCTTGGCCTGGAGTGGCTGTGGCCACACGGGGATGGTGTGGCTTACCAACAATCTCTGGCTTGAACTCCTAGCATCACCCCACCACGGATCGCCTGGTGGTCCTGGTTGGAGGAAGCCATTGCCGCATGGACGTCTCCATCTTATCAAGCTTTGCTTGGCCTGGGTCTTGCCATGTACGTGGTCTTGGACTTGGGCCACCACCACCCCGCTTCTGCAGGGGGGGGTTAGTTCAACTTGTCCTCCCAGGTGGTTCAGGGGCAGGGGGAGCTCACATGTTTTTACCCTGGGGCCCAGGCTCACAGCACTGGCAGTGGGACTGCTGGCTCTCCAGTCCTCACAGGCAGATTTTCTTCTGCACCCCCCCCCCCGGCATGGGGCCTTGCAGTGAGGACACACCAACTTGGATCTTACCAGTTGCTGTCCTTTATAAAGTTTATTTCTCCGATACCTGGCATTATGTTTAAGGCCTGGCATAGTCACATTTGTGTCAGATCCGGCCCTTGTAACAAATGAGTTCAACACCTCTGATTTAGACCCCAACCTTTTTCCTCAGTGGGAACCCAGTGGTTTATATAATCCATTTTACCTTTGCTCCTGCAGGCCAGAGTATGTGAGGGAGAATCTACATCTCCCCCCCCCCATGTCTACCAATCCAAAGCAGTCCAGTGGCATCTTTAAGACCAGGTTTTTATTCAGGTGCAAGATGTCCCTCCTCTGTGAGGGAGAATCTGCATCTCTCCCCCCCCCCATGTCTACCAATCCAAAGCAGTCCAATGGAGCCTGAGCGGTGGGTGTTGCCTTCTGACACACTTCCGGTGATTTCAGGGTGTGTGGCATATGCTAATGAGTTATGCTAATGAGCTCCTGCACCTCTTTTTCTATGAAAAGACCCCTGATCCTCACCACAACTGTGCAGTAGATTAGGCTAAGAGATGGTGACTGACTGAAGGACACTCAGCTAGCTTCATGGCAGTGTCGAGCTTTGAACCCTGGCATCCTAGATTCTACTCCAATACCCTAACCACTACACCATGCAAGTGCAAGCTCCCACACCTTTATGTAGCTCACAGCTTCCTTAGATTGCTGCTGCTGATCCCTCCCATTCCTAATCAGAGCCTTGTTCATATACGCAAAGAGGGAACTTGCACACTCCTCCGTTAATTAATTCTTGTGCCTTATTTTCTTTGTGGCACTCAAAGCAGTTGTAACGGAAACCTCATGCTTTAAGTTTAGAGTGAGAGGCATAATACCTCCTTGTTTGCAATCTTTCTTTGGTAATCAAAGGTGCCTTCTAAGACAGTCATGTGCACACATTTGAGATCTTTATCTGGTGTGGAAGGGCCTGAATACTTCTGATGTCTCCATGAATGTAGCCCGTGTCTTAGGGCCAAAATATGGTTGCAGTCACAAACACTAAATTATCCATTTTCAATGCACATTCCAACTGGATTTTGCCAGTTCACACAGTAAAATCCAGCTGGAAAGTGAACTGAAAGTGGGTTATACAGTGTGTGTGACCACAGCCAATGTACCACAACATATGAGTCATATTGTGGCTGTGTGTTTCCACTGGGAACTCCATTAGACGTTCCACAGGGACCCAATTCAGAGTGGAACTAAAGGGCAGGGGGAGGGGGGGTGCCTTCTTTCCCCCTGCACTGTTTTCCTGAATCTAAATGGTACCATCTGAATCAGGCCCCCAGAGTGCTTTTAAATGGAGTTCACACTAAGAATTTGCAGCGGCAATATGGTTGCAACTTGTGTACATTGTGATGTGTGGTTTGACCTTTAGATTGAGGGAACATTGTCTGCCAAACTGCCAATGAGAACAATGGGAACAGTCAATCTCAGAGTCACCAAATTTTATTGATAATCCAATTCATTAATTTGTATCTGTCATGCATTCCTAAACTGGGTAGGAGATGATACCTGAAAAGCACAAATAGCTGCAAAATATTTTTCTCTGTATGTACAAATGCAATATCTACTTCTATCACATTCCAGTGTAATCAAGAATAAGAATTCAGGATGGGGCTAGGCAGATGAAGGGGTGTATGATGGACCCCTGTATCTCCCCAACTGTCTGACAGATTTTTCCTGCCAAATCTTCAGTTCCCCTCAGTGACTGAGTTGCCCTACAGTAGCTGTATTTCTTCTCTACTGATATAAACTTGAAACTGTCCCATCCTTTGTTTAGATATAGCTTTAGGCTTTAGACCCAGTACAGGAACTTGAGGGAAACACCAGAGCTGTCCCGTTTTTAATTTATAAATCCTTGTGAAATGCCACTTGAGGCAAATTAAGTTACAAAAACAGAATAACGATTTTATTAGGCATGGAATATACATATAATAGGAATAGTCAAGGTTTTGAGACTGGGGGTGGTGGTGTGGTGGCTGAACTACATTTCTTCCAGCTCCTGCTATTCCCACGGAAAAATTAGAGCTCTGCTTCCAGAAAATACAGCCAAGTTTGGAACAAATACCAATGCCAGTTATGGGAAGGACCAGAGCAAAAAAAGGTACTAAAAATCCTCCTTATAGACCTCCCAAAAAGAGTAATATTGATCTTGAACAAACAGATGATTCAGACCTAGAGGAATCTCTGTTAGAGGAAATGGCGGCAGGGGGGAGTAACCCTGACCAAAGCAAACAGACTGTGTTATTGTATGCCTTAACAGAGATAAGGAACGAAATCAAGAATGATTTAAAGTCTCTGAGTGGAGAGGTTGGACAGTTAAACGAATTTGGGCTGCTCAAACAAACAATTGAGCCTATAAAAAAGAAATTAGACAAGCTCACCGCAGTGTTGAAAACAACAGAGAGGAAAGCTGAATCAGCATTTCACTCGGCAAAAAAGAATGCAGACGACATTAAAGAATTTAAGGAATTTGAGATATGGGCCAAGAATAAGATCATACTCCAGGAAATAAAACTGAAAGAAAAGAAGGTTAAACTCCGTGGAGTATCTGTAAACTCTGGTGAAAAAGAAAATCTCACTGCGGCTTTAAACAAATGGCTGACTCAGATTCTTCTACGAGCAGGAGAAGCAGTGTCTTCTGAAGGGATCATCAGCTCTGCCTTCTGGCTAAATATCCCCAAAAAGGCTCCTGAAAATGCTTCCCCTGATATTATCATTGAATTTAAACAGGTCCAGACAAAGAATAAACTTTTTGGAATCGCAAGAGACAAGCAGGGACTGAGCCTGGAGGACATGATTGTGTATCTGTTCCTGACATTCCAGCTGAGGCAATCATCACAAGAAGATGTCTTAAGGAAACAGCAAAAATTCTCAGAGACAAAGGAATTCAGCATAGATGGTTGCCGCTCGGACATCTCGTGGTTAATTTGGAAAACAAAACGTTCACTGCATATAATGAAATTACAGGGAAAAATTTAGTAGAGGCAGTAACCAAATATGGAAGTGTTTGAACTGTGATATTATGTTTTGAAGCAGAGAGGTAGAATGTAATCCATAAAGTAAGTTAGAGTTAGTATGATAGTATGTTAATATATAGAGTAAGTTAGAGTTAGTAGATAGGATAAGTGGGAATAATAATGGAAAATAGACAATAGGAATGGAATAGTTAAAGCCAAAGGCATAGCAAGGAGGGGAAGGGTGTGCCCCCCCAAGACCTCTGATAAGAGGGAGGAGGGTTTCCTCCTGTTGCAGAGGCTCCCTCTGCAGCACCCAGTTTCGGAGGCAACCCTGTTCAACATTCCATTATAGGTATGGAAGAAGACAGACTATAAGTATAAAATAAGGATGTACGGAGGGAACCCAGCAAAAGAAGTATAGAAGATTTGAATAACTTAAAGAAGAATGTAATAATGTTTAGATCATGAATTAGAGGAAGTTGTACGGCGGTGTGGGCAAGCACGTAAAGAAAGGGAATAAGATAACGAGGACAGAGATTACTTATATGCTTTCAATGTTTAATTTGATTCTTAGAAAGAGGTGAATATGAAAAATGAAGTGTTAAGATATGCATAAAAATATCTGGAAATATATATATACACACACTTAATAAAATATCAATTTAAAAAAAGGTTTTGAGATTGCTGAGGTAAAAACTTTCAAATATATACAGAGTTGAATTTTAGAACATTTGAGAGTATATTTGTAGTTTTGTTTCAAGGTTTTCTAATTCTTTGAGAGGTACTTTGTTTAGTATATTTCAGCACTAACACATTTCTTATTAATGTTTCTTCTGGAGGATAGCATTTGTTTAAAGTTTCTAGATTTCTTCCTTCAGAGTTCTAGGTTTTCCTGTAGATATTACAGCTTTTCACTAACTCCTGGGGTGTCTAAGCTTCTCCCCTTTATCACAGACCAGGGTTCTCTTCCCAACCCCTTTCACTGGCAGGAAGTTATTCTCCTTGTCCCTAAGAAGCAATACCTCATTTTACTATTTGGCTTCTATGGGAGTTCACTCTAACAACCCAGACCTTCTGTTAAATCCTGCTACAGTATCTTTTGTCTGTATAAGGCTGTTCTGTAGCGTTCCTGACTGAGAATCTAAATTCTCCCTCAGAGCAGTTTTAATATAAGACAAAAGGTTTTCTCTTCTCTCTGTAGAAGTATTTTTCGGACCTGTCAGAAAACACTGACTCCCAAATGTCTCTTCCCTCAGAAGCCAAACCCTCTGGCTACTGATCCAGACGTTAGATTTCAAATACCAAATTGTGAAAGACCCCTTTTCCCACTGGATCAGCTGTTTTATTTCCTCTCTCAGCAGATGTTGGCCAATCAGAGAGCGAGTAGAGCAGCCAATCACATAAGTTCTTATCTCCTGGGTAGATTAATGCTTGCACTCCCTGACTCTGATACAAGCAGCATTTTAAAAAGCCTGCTTTTCTGTGCAATCCATCACAGGGTGGTATTAGGCAGAAAGGTACAGGCCTTGTTGCCAGTGATCAGTTACCTGCAATGCTCCCTCTAAGCTGTGGAGCTTTGTGAGCAAAAATTCTACTTTCTGAGCTACTGGCATTAAAGTTGTGAGCAGGTGATTTGGCTAATGCATACATTTGTTTGCTCTGGAACCATCTTTCCTGAGCTAAGACAAAAATGTGTGAGCCAGAGGCTAAAAAACTGTGGGCTAGCTCACACGAACTCAGCTTAGAGGGAACCTGCAATACAGACCTGATCCATCCCCTGCCCAAGTGAATTCTCCAGCAGTTCTAAAACAGTTTTAAAAAATGCTGCCCATTTCCCGGTATCTGCCACACCAGTTCTCCCTTCATATACACTCAGTTCTCCTTGAAACTCTTCACTCCTTCTTCACCTTCCACTGAATCTATGCAACATTAGGCCCCTCAGCCTGCTTCTGTTTTTCTGAGCAACAAAAGTGCCTGCACCAATACAATGTTGGGATGAAGAAATTTCTTTTTTCCCCCTGTAGCAAAATACTGCCATTTGCAAATTACCACCCTAATACTGAGGACTGTTTCACACATTGTAGGGCAAAAACCCTGGGCCTGTCATCCCATATAAACAGGGATCCACAATGAATTTCAGATGAACATGCCTGTACGAAAAACAGCCTTTCAAACACTTGATTGTCGCATTTTTACATGACCTATTTAAGCATACTGTTTAAAAGATTATAAGTATACCCCTGAAAACGTAATATGTGAAAGGGAGGGGTTGCCAGATGACTTGCCAAGTTGTATAGCCTGTGATACAGCCACACTTTTATATGCCATAAAATAAAAGTCATTGTTTTGTACATCAAATGAAAGCTATCTCGGAGTAAAAAATATTGCTGCTTTTATTACCGCAATATCAAGTTCAAGCACAGTTAAGGTTAGAATGTTGACCTCGGCTACCCACATGGAGATTTAGAATTCTCTTTAAATTGTCCCTGCTACAATTGTTCATTGATGTGGGGGGAAATATAGTGCAATTACTTTTGAAGGGTAGAAAAAGCTTATATTTTAGGAAGACAAATAAGAACTATGTATTCACTCCACACTTTTAACAGCAGTTTTTATAACATTTTCCCTTCCATGGCTTACCCAAAGAATTCTGGAACTTGTAGTTGGGTGGAGGAGCTGAGTGCTCAGTTGGAGATCCATAGCTGCAGCTTCCCCCACCCCACCCCCACCTCCCAACTACAGTTTAACATGGTTCCCTGGAGAATTAAAGCAGTTTTAAGTCTGTGGTGAATACATGCCCAAATGTTTCATTTGAGGTAAATACTGACATTTAATAAATAGTGAAAAATAATTAAGTAGCCCCAACAACTGAAATAATTAACTATATTTGTTTACTTATTTTTAGGAGTATCGCTTCTTAGGACCTGCCAACTGATCAGGAAAAAGGTGAACTGGCTAGCTCTTGCGCACCGAACTGCAGCATGGTGAGCAGAAATTCAGTGTAGTTTGACAGCCAGCGTGGTGCAGCGTGTAGCGATTTGGACTAGGATCTGGTAGGCCCAGGTTCAAATCCCCACTTTGCCGTGGAAACTTGCTGGATGAAGTTGGGCCAGTCCTACTTTCAGCCTAACCAACCTCACAGGGTTGCTGTGATGATAAAATGGAGGAGAAATATTGTAAGCCATTTTGGGTCCCCATGGGGGAGAAAAGGAGGAGAAGTAAATCACTTCTTACCAACCAGTTGCCAGATATCAACCTGCTGTTAAAGGCATAGGTGCAGGGTTGGGTTTGAAAGCTGGCAACACTATTCCTTTCCTGGTTTATTTAACAGCTGTAAAATATTCCACAGGTCCAGCTTTCCCCATCACTGGACAGCCATGCTGAGAAGTGCTGCTTTTGTTGAACCCTTGCCTGTCACACTCAGCGGCTGAAGGCACAAGACCTCTGTCAGAAAAGAAAATGGCAATCTGCTTCCCCCCTTGTGTCTTCCCCTAAACTCACCCAATCTGGCACAAAGAAATGCTAATTCAAATGCTAAATTACTTTCAGGCAGTACTGTGAATCTTTTGACAAAACAAGCATGATCCAGAGCACAGCATTTGCAGGATATGAAACCCAGCACCATGTAAAGGAGGATGTACCTTGTTTACCTCATCTGCAAACCAACCCTCATCCAAGGAGCTTGGGGAGTTTGTCCTATATTATCCTCACACAGAGCTGGATGTATACAAAAGCTAAGTAAGTGACAATTTAGGACCTCAGATTAGTAGGAAACTGCAATTAAAAATGAACAAACCGCAAAATTACTAAATTTTCCTTTTGAGTGGGGATAATGCTATGCGGGGGAATTTGACACAGCTTCAGTCCTCAGCATGTCTTAGTCCAGCCCCACCCTCACAATTGTGTATTGTGTTCATTTGTTAGCTTCGCAGGGGTTTTAACCGGGGTCTCCCCACCGCACACCACTGGCTCTGTAGAATATTTACCTTTCCAAGACATGTAAATACTATTTTTGAGGGACATTTCAGCTGGCTATTTTTCCATTTGGAATATGCTTGCAGGTTTTGACTTGAGTATGAGTTGGGGGGCACTGGTCACTTTTAAGTATTTAGCCCTTACTTGTGTGTGGGGGGGGGTTGATTGTTTAATTTTGTGGTGTTTTATTCGTTGTTGGTATTCCATGTTCTTTTTAAAACAATTCTATTGGTCATGATGACTAATGTTTAATTTCTATTGTTGGTTGCCTTGAGAGTACCACTGACAGGCAGGGTGTAAAATGTAAAAATAAAGAAGAACAAGAATAAATATTGGCGTCTCTCATCATTGTGAGGATCCTGGCCGGTGTGGCTATTCTCTCCCCCTTTGACATTCTGAAATGACAAGGCCTACCTGCCAAACAACTGTGCTGATGTCGAAGGTCCCAGGAACCTTGCCCTCTGTTCCAGCTGGCCACCCTGGGCAACTCTGCATGTACGATGCCCTGAACATAAGCCACATGGGCCATGGCCTTAATTTCCAGCAGAACCACATTTTCTTGCTATTCATAGCACATAAAGGGAGAACGTAGGAGGAAGTTGGGAACTGGAATGTCAGGGTAAATTATGAGATGCAGATACTGCTCTGCTGAGAAAGCGACCTGTGCCGAGCAAGGTCTGCCCAAATGAGCTATTCATTCCTAGGCATTCATCAAGAGTCTCTGTATCCAATCACACAAGACTCAGGACCTTAGCCGGATCGACAGACAGCTGCAGAGAAATATAGAGCCATCAACCGAGGAATCAAAAGAAAAGGAGAGATGAGGAGTTGGAGATTTCTCTGTTTTTAAGCCAGGCTCACATGATCTGGGACCCATCAACACATGAAGCTGCTTTATACTGATTGTAGGCTGCGGTCACATGGAGCATTAGGCACGCTAGAGAGACGGAAGATAGGCTGATTTTCCGGGCGCGATCTCACTGCCACATCTGGGAAGCGTAGAGCTCCCGTGGCAAACCCGAGGCTTCCCGCCGAAGATGCGCGGTTAAAAACTAGTACCTCGGAGGTACTAGTTTCCGGTAACCGTGGGGCAAGGGCGGGCGTCTGATCGCGTTTCCAGTGGTAGTTCCGGCGCCCGCCCATGCCCCCTCGTATAAAGGTGGTTTTTTTTCAACTGTCCATGGGATGCGCACGAGCACCCATTAGGGCAAGCACACACTTTGGTGTCCGGAGAAAAAAACACCCGTTTGCCACACCATTTCTTTGCCGCGGTGCAGGATTGTGGTGTGCTCGGCACCTCCCCCCTACCACAGGATCTCCATGGGACCTCCACGGTACGTCTGCTGGCGCAACCGCACGTTATTTTGCCCCGGGGCAAACAGCCACGCTTCCCCCCCGCATATTCCTGCCCGTGTGCCCGCAGCCGTTGTCTATCAAGGTCAGAATTGTCTACTTTGACTGGCAGCAGCTTTCTAGAGTTTCAGATGGATCACATCACCTGATCCTTTTAACTGGAGATGCTGGAAACTGAACTTAGGATCTTTGCATGCAAAGCAGATGATCTACCACTGAACTGTAGCCCCTCCCCTGATAAGCCCAACACAACCAACCATCCATGTGTGTGGGCCCACTGGGAATGTGATAACACTCCTACTTACTCTGCCTGCCTGGGAATGTAAAAATAAAGAGGTTCTGAAGCACACTGTGGGCTGTGATACAAGGCTGGCAGATTCATCCTTTGCTTACAAAATAATTGTTTTGCACTTTACCCAGAAGCAGCAAAAAATGGGCTTGTGTGACTCTGTGCACACTTACAGGTTTTAGGGAAAGTGAAAGTTCATATACCTCCCCCATGGAGAGACAGGAGACCCTGTTCCTGTACCATGAACACTTGAATCTCCACAAGCGGGATTTTCGCTTCACACAAAACTGGGATGTATAGACATAGAACTCATGCACTTATTGTCCACAAAAACATCCACTTTGCAGTGGCATCATAACATAACACGTAGTTTGGTCCTCACTCGATTTAGCAGATACTTTGTGCAAACCACATCAGGGGCCAGTTGCAGGGGACATTGTTGGAAAAAAATTAGCAGAGCACTAAAAATGCACAGCAGAATAAAAGCAGCACATAGTCATGTGTGTTTAATTAAAAAGAAAACTTTACTAAGAGATAAAAGAGGGAAGGGTATATTGGAATTGAAAAGAAATAAAGATCAAAGAGTCTATCTTCTCCTGATATAAATGCCATGTTGGCTAAAATCCTTCTGATCAATAAAGAAACAGAAAGTTCCCCAAAACCGCCTACGTGACCAAAAGCATGCAATAACCCCAATAAAACTGTTTAACCAATAGATAAACTTAGATCCCCTTGTTTAGAATACTACCTCTTACTTCTCTAGCGGAAACTTCTACACAGTCTCTAATTGGTCAATGCTAACTAATTACTATTTATAAACACAAGCAACAGATTAACTCTTTCATGACTGAAGTTGCATATTCTCAAGTGTCACACACTGAACTTATGAAGGCTCAGTTTTTTGCACAGCTGTTCGAACTTCCCTTTGAAAAAGGCTTGGTGAGGATGTCAGCAATCATCTATTCTGAAGGACAATACTTGAGTTCAATCAGTCTTTGTTGTTGCATCTCTCTCACAGAAGGATATTTGACAGCGATGTGCTTGCTTCTTGCCTCGATGCTTTCACTCTTTGATAAGGCTATGCAGGCTTGATTGTATTCAAACAAGGTTATTGGTTTAGGCTCATTAACACCAAAGTCTTTCAGTAGACAGATGATCCATTGAAGTTCACTCCAGGCATTTGAGACAGATATGTATTCAGCGTCAGTTGTTGATCTTGCAACTAGTGTTTGCTTTTGACTAGTCCAGCTAATCAGACTGTTTCCACAGAAGAACAGTTGATTTGCAGTCAAATTTGTCTTCACCCCAGTCAGCATCCATGTATCCAATCAGTCTTGCATTGCCACAAACTGAGATCTTTAGTTTCAGGTCAGCTGTTCCCTTGAGATATGTAGCCAGTCTCCTTACTACGTTCCAGTCATAATGATTTGGTGAAATTTCTGCGCAGGGTTCCAGCAGCTACAGGTATGTCAGGTCTGTACACTGTGCTGAAGTACAGAAGTTTGCCAGTTACTTCTCTGTATTATTGGTTGCTCTCAAGCAGTACTCCATCCTTAAGGTTGGGGGAAGCTGGTTCAAGCGGAGTACTAACTCTTTTAGCATCTTTTAGGCCCAAGGATTCAGGAAGGTCTAGAATTTTGTGTTTTTGGTTCAGAAAAAAGCTTCCGTTTTCAGGCCTTTCCCATTTGTATTTCAAGATAGTGCTTCACTTCTCCCAAAGGTTCTACTTACACTTTTTTGTTTAAGTCCTCAGCAGTTTCTTCCACATCGTCCTTGTTTTGGCAGCATAAAATCAGGTCATCAACATAAGTGAGAACATACTGATGTTCATTTTTAAGCTTTGAGAATAGACAGGGTTTGGTCTTTCCTTGTTGAAAGCCTTGACATTGCAGTAGCAAAGTTAACTTTTAGTTGTTGTAGATTTTCCAGGCTGTATGGCCATGGTCTTGGCATTGTAGGACCTGATGTTTCACCAGCGGCTGTGACTGGCATCCTTATAGAGGTATAACACAGAAAGATGGAGTACTCTCTGTGTCAAGGTGAGAAGAAAAATGGTAGGCAGGTAATTTATATCTACCTGCCTACCATTTTTCTTCTCACGTTGACACAGAGAGTACTCCATCTTTCTGTGTTATACCTCTGAGGATGCCAGTCACAGCTGCTGGCAAAATGTCAGGTCCTACAATGCCAAGACCACAGCCATACAGCCCGGAAAATCTACAACAACTAATGAACTCCAGCCATGAAAGCCGTCAACAACATAAAGTTAACTTCATTCCAAGCTCTGGCAACTTTGTTTATGTCCACAGATGCTCTTTTGAAGTTTGCATACAAGATTCTCTTTTCCTTTTTCTTGAAAACCTAAATTTCCTCAGACAATCAACATGCATCCCTCTTGATGCTGCTATACGTAGAAGAGTCCTGATGGAGAAACAAAAGTTTCAGAAAAATCAGTCCCAGCTTTTTTTGTAAACCCTCTTGCCACCAAACATGCTTTGTACTTTTCCACACTGCCATCAGTACTGTGTTACACCTTGAACATCCATTTGCATCCAATAGCTTTTCTTCCAGGAGGTAACTTAGTTAGTGTCCATGTTTGATTACTCTGCAAGGACTCAAACTCTTCATTGGCTGCATCCACCCATTTGTTTCTTTCATGTGCACGTAGGTCAATAATTTCTTTCCAGCTTGAGGGTTCATTTACAGACTGCACATTTGCATGAAGAGAAAACCTCAGTGGTAGTACTCCTAAATTGCTTCTTTGTATTTCACAGCAGTCTGTGTCTCTTCTGGCCCAGTTTCCCCTGCCTCCCCTTCTGATTGAGGGGTCTGTTGTTGAATGGCAGCTCTGGCAGGTAGCTAATTGGCCATATCAGTAAAAGAAACTTCATCAAATTCCTGGCTGCTTTGCACTGTGGACTCTATATGCTCAGAAGCTTGGAGTACACTGCTTTTATCAGTGTGCACCACTTTACATACTTTAAATTCTATATCCTCTTGCACTTTGAGCATACCCAGCAAGGATTCCCAATTCAGCTCTGGTGTCTTTTTTTCCCTCTCTTTCAAAAAAAAACTTTCCCTAGGAATATGTGCATATGCCTTTGTGCCAAATGCCTTTAAATGCTTTAGGACTGGCTTCTTTCCAAACCACAGTTCAAATGGTGTTTTCCCAGTGACCTTTGAGGAATTCTGTTATGCCGGTAAGCAGTTGTATTTACTACTTCTGCCCAGCAGGGGACAGGCAAGCCAGCGTAGGAATAGGCAGCATGCCATCTATAGCAGGCTTCTGTTAAGCCTTTCAACAGTGCCATTCTGTTCCTTCCTCCTCCAGGAACCTTTGGAACTCCTTGCTGCAATACTCTGTTTCATTAGAGAGCCAATTTGGTGTAGGGGTTAGGTGTGCGGACTCTAATCTGGGAGAACTGGGTTTGATTCCCCACTCCTCCACTTGCACCTAGATGAGTAGACATGTCCTCCCCCTTCATGGAGCTTAGAGTTATAAAACCTCCATCTTTAAAACAAAGTCTGCTTCACTGTCCTTAAAGCATACTTTTGTTGCATCTTCTGCCATATTTCCTTAGTAGTTCCACGATTCAACACAAGAGGTAATTCTTTATCTCCTACTGAATTTAAGATGATGCATTGTGCCCTCGCATCATCTGTATCAAATCTCTTTCCCATTCCTCCTCCAAGGGTTCTGATTCAATAACATTTAAGATTTGTTGAGCTTTCAAAGTACACAGAACTCTTTATTTCCAAATTAAATAGAGTGGTCAGTCAGTTTCAGGATTTGGAATAAGGAGGGGAGGATTTTGGATTGCTATTTCACTTACGGTTTGTATCAGAGTCCTGTCATTTGCTTCTGAAGACATGCTTACTGAGGGAGGCTGGTGATTCAATGACTTCTTTTGCTTTGGAATTGCAGATTTCCTTTTTCTAGGCATATACAAACAAAGAGAAGCAGAACCCTGAGTCTTGCAAATGAGGCAAGCTGCAGTGGAAAGTCCTCTCAAGCCGGAAGAGTTTAGAAAAATCTGCACCCAAAACAAATCCTTTCAAAAAAGCATCTCCCTCTCCCCCCCTCTCCCTCCCCCCCCCTCTCTGCCTGCCTGCCTGCCGCCTGCTAAAAGACGAACAAACAGAATGCTGCTTTCTGGGATACACAGTGGAAACAAGGTGGTCCCCATAACCATTTATGTTGGAAAAAATTAGCAAAACACTAAAAATGCACAGCGGAATAAAAGCAGCACATAGTCATGTGTGTTTGATTAAAAAGAAAACTTTACTAAGAAATAAAAGAAGGAAGGGTTTGGAATTGACAAGAAATAAAGATCAGTCTTACTCAGGGGTGTTAAACATGCGGCCTGTGGGCCACGTCAGGCCCTTGGAGGGCCACAAGCCGACACGCAAGGCCCTGGCTGTTTCCTGCTTCTTTGTCCAGTTCCGTTGCTGCTGCTGCTACATTGCAGCTTGCTTTACCAGCCTCTCTCAATTGCACAGGAGACATAGATAGGCAAGCCTCTCCTGTGTGATTGAGAGAGTCTGGTAAAGCATGGGCTGAGGCTCCTCCCCATCCTCCTCCTGGGGGAAGGGAGGGAACCAGCCTAGCCAGGCTGCCTCAATCATATACAGGAGACAAAGGGAAGCCTTTCTTTCCTTCCACTGGCTGAGGCTCCTCCGTGAAAGGAGGGAACGAGGGAGAAATTGCTTTGCTGGGCTGCCTCAGTCACACAGAAGAAATACCAGGCACCTTTAAGAGCAACACAGTTTTGTTCAAGGTATGAGCTTTTGTGTTCCTTGCTACAGTGTGTGTGTGTATTTTGCTGGGCTCCTTATGCTGTGTTAGTGTGTTTTGTTGGGCTCCTTATGCCAGGGCTCTTCTGGGTGCAACTGGGTTCCCTCCCTCTTTTCACTGTATTCATGCCTTCATGATCCAGTCTTTCTCAGTAAGAAAGCAATCAGTAAGAAAGCAATGTGAAATATTTTAGAGGAGGAATAACAACAAGCCAGTGAGATATGGATCAGACTGATAGTGTGTCTCCAGACCAAGTTCACCCGGCAGATTTTCTTTGTAGGAAGTTGTAGTTATTTCTCTGGGGAAGACTATAGTTTTGTAGACAAACAAACAGCCCTCAGTCTGTGTCAGGATGCCTTATCGTGTTCTTAACCAGCACATGAAGCAACTTATGTACAAAAGCTTGCAATGCCCAGCCATTTCATATTTTCCCCTGGGTCCTGGACTCAGAACACTGAGATTTCTGTAATGAATGTCAATAAATCAAAAGTAGGTTTGCGGCTTACAGATACACACCTGAACAGCATACTCAAGATTGCTACAGCACAGACATTTTGATGCAATAATTCAAAGCAAGAGGCGTCAGTTATCAGAGACTGTTAAATAGACAAAATATTGCAAGAGTGCTAGTGTTTTAAGCAAGCTTTATTTAAAGTTTAAAAAATCTTTAATTGTGTTTGTCTGTGTCCTTTATAAAGTTTATATCTCCGCTACCTGGCATTACATTTTATGATACACATCGCCCAGCCCAACAAGTTCTCATTTATGTCAGATCCGGCCCTCATAACAAATGAGTTCGACACCCCTGGTCTAACTATCTTCACCTGATCTATATGCCATTTTGGCTAAAACCTTTCTGATCTGTAGAACAAAGAAAAAGAAAGTTCCCCAAAACTGCCTACATGACCAAAAGCATGCAATATTACCCAAGTAAAACTGTTTGACCAATAAAGAAACTTAGATATCCTTATTTAGAATACTACCTCATACTTCTCTAGAGGGAACTTCTACACCAGGGGTGTCGAACTCATTTGAGGGCCAGATCTGACATAAATGAGACCTTGTTGGGCCGGGCCATGTGTGTCATAAAATGTAATGCCAGGTAGTGGAGATATAAACACAAAGATTTTTTTAACTTAAAATAAAAACATGCTTAAAACATTAGCTCTGTAAGATGCAAACCTACTTTTGATTTATTGACATTCACCACAGAAATCTCATGCTCAGAGTTCTGAGTCTAGGACCTAGGTTAAAACATAAAATGGCTGAGCGATTGAGAGTCTGGTGAAGCAAGCTATGATGCAGCAGCAGCAGAACTGGAAGCAGGACATGGCCAATTCCACTGCGGACCTGATGGAAGCCCTCCGGGGGCCTGATTTGGCCCCCGGGCCACATGTTTGACACCCCTGTTCTACACGGTTTCTAATTGGTCACGGCTAACTAACTATTTGTGAACACAAACAACACATTAACTCTTACATGACTGAAGTGGGTACATTTGCATATTCCAACAGACATCCAGCAAGTAGGGGCAAAGTTAATTATATTCCCCTTCCTGGCAAATCCCTTCCCCACACGGTGACCCTAGCCAGTTTGTTTTGCTGCTGAACATAACAGTACACACTGCTGGGGGGAGGAAGTAATGGAAGCATGCTCTGCACATGGCCAGAGGTTCTCTCTCTCCCACTCATTAATTTCACATTTCTTCTTGTCAGGTTTCAGCTGGACACAAAACCAATTGTGGGGCTCGCCATTTTGTGGTCCATAGTTATATGGTAAATATGGTATATTTTGTTACGATATCTAGTATATTGTTCTCTTTGCTGCCTAGTGTGTTCTCTACTGTGGCATAGAACTGTATTGTAGACTCATGTTTTATTTGTTCATGTTTCGTTACTGAGTGTTTACGTATCCCATATTTTTTGCTGTAGCCATGTACGTCTTTCTGATGGTTTGGTATCCTTGCCTCTTCATATGTATTTATGTATCATGTATCTGATTCAGTTTGCAGTTTGTTTTTGTACTGTACTATCCAATGCTGCCTTCCAATAAAACCACTTAATTCATATCAGTAACATATTGGAGTCTGTGTCTTCCTACTGACAGTTGCGTACCCACCAGGGTGATAAGAACTGTAGGAACAGAGGCCTCCTGTTTAAGGGGACTGAAATAACAAGATCTATGCATCTTGCAACTGAGAAGCTGGGAAGGTCATAATGGGAAGGGAGACTGGGGGAAACTGAGAACAAAAAATGCCACCACTTTCTGGACTCTTGTGCTATTAAGAGCTACAAACCAGTAAGCGATTCAACAGAGAAAGCCCTTCCAGCAATATAGGTGCTATGATCAGGAAAGCTTCACATGTTGAATATCTGCCTGTCAGGCAACAGTAAAAGTCACAGGACCCCTGTTGGGGGGGAAAGACAGCAATTCTAATGACAACAGATCAGTCATGAAATACCAAACATGAGATGAAATACCAAACACTAAACGGTGAAATAAAACATCCAACAGTGAACTCAAGGAAATGGAACAGGCAGGAAAGGAGTTGGAAGAATGGAACCTGCTAGGCAGAAGCAAAAAAGGTTAAATGACAGAGAATTTAAAAACAAAACACAGCATGGGTGGGGGCTTACTACCCACAATTAGGACATGGCATAAAATGAACACTGGGCAATTTAAAGCAAAGAAGTGGAGGGCACAGTTCCTCTTCCCCAGCTGTTTATCTCCTAGTAGGGCTCTGAGACTAAAGTATATCCCCATGGAAGAAAAAACTGGTGAAAGAGGTACAATTCAAAAACAGGTGAGGAACAGTTCAGCACCTCCTGCCTGCCTGCTGTTTCTCTGCTTTAAGTCCCAACCACCACCACCACCCCGATATTTCGCACAACCCACATTCCACCAGAGTTAGCCCCTTGTTCCAGTAGTTCTCAAACTGCAGGTCAGGACCCAAAAGTAAGTTGTGACTGTCTTGCAGGTGGGTCTCAAGGCCAGGAGGGGAGAAGGAGGTTCAATAATAAATTTGAGTTTGCCTCTGCATAATGCATGAAAGCCATGGAATACCACCTGTTGCTCAGTAATGCTATATGCTATATATAGTATCAATATAATATAAATGTATTTGATGTTAACTGCTGCATTTCATGTTAGGGAGGCGGAAAGTAGCATGGTTATTTTTCGAATGGATCCCGATCCCAAGTCATACAGTACGCTTAGAAGTGTGTTCTGGAACATAAAGCTAGAAGTGGATCCCATTTCAACAAGCTTCAGAACCACTGCCTTCATCTTTTGTTCCAAAAAGAGCTGAAAGGTGACCTGGGGTTCTTACAAGCGCAGAATCAGCAAAACAAAACCGATGCCATGACACACCAAACAAGCCTATTTTTCTTTCTACACAAGCACCAGAATCTGACTTTTCTTGGGGCAGAATTCTGGACTTATCAGTATAAAGTCAATCCCTGATTCTATCATGGTATAGTTAAATTGCTTCAAATGATCTCAAAAGCACTCTTTTTACATCAACTTGCCTGTCAAAGAACCTCTGCTGTGGAACCCCTAAGCCCTGCAGGAGATTCTGTAAAGAGAGAGCGTTCTATGTGCCAGTCTGGCTTGTAGGGCTGGATGTGTCTTATGTGAACCAAGGTTCTCCATGCCACAGGAAGCCTTCCCCTGAAGCTCGCATTGGAGGGGAAAATAACCCTCAGGGAAGCTTGGCTGTCTTTAGAAATGGTTCCTCTTCTCACTGAGAAACTTCAGCGGAACTGTAGAATTCCTCGGGACGCAGTGTGAAAGTGTGAAAACCGTTTGTCTACACAATGGCCAGTCCATCTAGGACAAGAAAGTCCCTATTTGCATTGCTGAAGGGGTACCCAAAACATCTCAAAGCTAGCAAAAGAAAACTATTCTGTATCAAGCATGGAGAATCCTCATGCATAAACCAACTATATTTTCATATGTTGCTTAGAGGCCTGACTAAAAACAAACAGACTAAAACGTATCATGGCTCTGTGGGTTTAAAGTGTCTTTTGGACGCCATTTCTGTTCTTCTGGGACTGAAACCTCTTTATGGCTATACATTTGTGGGATGTGACTCGGCTAATTATCTCCCTTCAAATGATTCTGTGCTTGTTGTACAGCACTCTGACAGAAAAGGGTGCACTTTGGTTGCCTGGCTCTTTTGACTACAAGCTCCAAAAAAAAAACCTACAAGATAAGATGCAGGGAAGTGTTTGGTAAACAATTTTCATGCCATGGGTTTTTACAAAGATTAGCTATGTATCGGAGCAACTGCTTCATATATTATCCTTTTTTCATATATTTTTTTTAAATGAAGAGGATCTACATTTTTTTCTGTTACCTTTCCTGACTGTAAAGCAATCACAGAAAACGGCAGGAGGCCCCATAAATATGCAAATCGCTGAGAGATAACTGGTTTCAATGGTTCCGCCTTCAAGTAGAAGGAAGAGAGCCAAGGCAGCTCCATTCCAAGTAATTTATATGTTAGTGGTGCCCCCTGCTGTATTCACAAGCTGTCCGCAGAAGAGATGGCAGAGCATCTTCCCACTGATAAACAGAAAACACCCTGTGAAGATCCCCACTTGTATATTAAGGCTTATCAGTATTTCTATTACAAGATGTTATTTTTAAAAGGGGTATGGAACTGAAAGCATTAAAAAAGATGCTCTGAGCTAAACTCTGGATGAATGAAATACAAACAAAAAGAATGTGACTGGAAGTTGCATGGGGGACATTATTAATTTCAATCAAATGCCTTCATTCAGTCTCCTCTTCTTGTTGCGCCTAGTTTAATAATGGCAATTATTTACAGCCGATTCTAATTTTAGTCCATTTGTTTGTTTGTTTAAAAAGACTTTCTTTTTTTAATCCATTTTCCTCCTATGCCCAGAAAAGACTGGCAATGTGATATGATCGCTTTTAAATTACACATCCAGCCAATATATTCCCATCTTAACCTAGTCACCTCTAAGGTGGTCGTGGCTGTCCATTCATACAAAAACAGATCTCCCCCTCCCCCCACTTTGTAATGTACCTGCTCGTAAAAATCTAGCTGTATTTGCCCTTGGCACCATAATCTCATTACTGCTAAAACAAATTAAAGGCTGTATCTTTTTATTTTTATGGCCCGGCGTTTGATTGGTTGGTTTTGGTCATTTGTTCTGCTTTTAGCGAGAAATTTAAATAACGCTTCTGTTTGTTGTACTAATGATGTCCATATCAGAAAGTTGAAATATAAATTTGGGGGGGGGAGATCTTGGTTATTTTCCTTCATTGTTCTCCTCTGGTGTGCCTTAAGAGAGGGGTTTGTTTGCCAAAGTAAAATTTTGCAGGTCATTAGTCCAAAAGATTTAAAGGAGAGGTTTTGCAATATTATCTAAGAGTAAAAGCAATAAGCGGATGTGCAGTAACTTTATTGCTGGCGTTCCTATGAGCACTGCAGTGGTCCCTGCCTATAACAGAATAACATGATACATTCAGACCCGTAATGGTCTATTGAATACATAATATGCATTTTAAAAATCGCCTGGAAATGTATTCACATGACAGCGTCTAATGGATCAGGAGGCGCTCCCCCTCTTTATCAAATAATAAAAATGGTTATAGGCCAGTCTATCATGTCATTTTATACTCTCATCTTAGAGAACTGTTTTATGGTATTATTATTATATATTTTTGTTTAAACACTACAGCAAAAAGAGCAAGCTTGGGGGAGGGCAGGGTGGAAGACAAAGGCATTAAGCTGCCTAAATTATATTTAAAACCAGATTCTTAACTGTCAAGACACACACACAAGGAAAGAAGCAGTCAAAGGATGGATGTTCACTTTGCTTTTACCATATGAACAGCATAGTTTAGTGTTCTTTAGGCAGGGGGAAAAGGAACACCCCAGAATTTCAACCCTACAGTTCCCTTGATCCTGCTTGACATCTAGCAGTTACTATTGTTATTTTTTTCCCCTCACAGCGATTTCTCCTTTGCCAGGGAGTGGGTTGGAAAGATGATGTTGTTTAGGTGTAACATGTTTCTGAACTGCATATAAGATGGCTGATGGCAACTTTTATGATCAAAATATTAACCTTCTTCCTTCCTGAAAACTTCAAATAAGTTTCCAGAAGTATTAGATACCCAGTAAAGTATCGGTTAAAGAAATTGCAGTGAATCAGTCCTATGCATTTAAATTGATTAAACCTTTATAAGCATAAAAGGTAAAGGTAAAGGTTCCCTTGCTCGAAAGCCAGTCGAGTCCGACTCTAGGGTTGCGGTGCTCATCTCCGTTTCAAAGCCGAAGAGCCAGCGCTGTCCAAAGACGTTTCCGTGGTCATGTGGCCGGCATGACTAAACACCAAGACGCACGGAATGCTGTTACCTTCCCACCAAAGTGGTACCTATAACCTATTTATCTATATTTATTTATCTACTACCTATTTATAAGCATGCATGTGTACAAAATCCCTACATCTGAAAAACGCTGAGTATTTGGTGACAAACACAGGTGATGCCATAGGCACCATCCTAAAAGATCAGAAACGAAAGGTGAACCAGTGACCCAAAGAACAATGTAGTAAAACAACTATTATATAATTGCATATGGATATCTAGTATATGCTTGGAACTGTGGGTAAACTATTTTGTTGGCTCGCCATCTCAGAAGAGGCATTCCTTTGTAAGAGGAACGAGGGATGCCTCTTCTAAAATGGCACCCATCACTCATGTTGTTTTTTTGTAGGTGCTGCAATTAAACACAGTTAATTTTAAAAAACTGAATGCTGGCCAATTAATGGGGAAGTTTTTTAAATCAACTATTTTTTCAGTCAATTAATCCAAGCCAATGGAACGACTAAATGTTGTAGCCATCAAATCTATAGTGGAAGGGGATCCCAGCTCTACCTTTTCCATCCTACATACTTACTCCAAGTTTGATTGCTGGCAAAGTCTGATTGTTAGAGAAAAGAATACCCCAGCTGGGATTCTCAGCCTGTCCTAAGCAGAACTCTTGCCATCCACTTCTGGTCACTCACCTTCCAGATGTTTGGTCCCACCATTCTACCTAGTGAATTAAGAGACTGTGATCTTACCTGTATCTGTGAGCTGTCAACCTGCAAAGGCTGTATATTAAATCATTCCATAGCAGACGATCATTTAATTCCAAATTTGTTAACCCTTAGAGTGCAGTCTTCATGCCTAACTTATTGTAGCTGGTTTTTTATTTCACAAGACTTCTAATTCCCAGTTTAAACAGTGTGTCTGGATTTGGGGGTTAAAGGATTATTAATGAAGTGAATTGCTGTTATAATGGCTTTTCTTGATGGATAAAGATATGTTGTTACATGACTGTTGGTGATCCAGTGTATTTTTCCATTTACTCAGCACCACCTTGTTGTAGCTGCATGACTGTTGGTGGCAGTGATACCCAAAAATTTCTTTTCATACATCGCAGATACATCTTTCAGTGTTTGCAGCTACCTGAGCATGTATATTTCAGTAGGATATAAATAAATGGGCTTACTTACAGAAAACTGAGGAGGAAGGGAACAGTAGAATGACCACGTCCACCTTCATAGCAATCTCCCAGAGATGACCCACACTGTTTTATTTATTTATTTAATTCCATTTCTATCCCGCCTTGCCTGACAAGCTTGAGACTGGCTTGAGAGAAAACTGAAAAGGAAAACAGCTGTTAGCACAACTCTGGAAATGTGTGCAGAAGCCCAGGTGAAAGAGTTCGTGAAACGCTGGAATAGGAAGGTTCTGAAGCATTTCTCTTGCTTGTGCAAAAGCCCTTATACAAACAGAAGACTGTCTTTAGATTGAATTTCCTTGGTACATCTTATGCTGGTGCCTGACACAAAGAAACAGCTTTTTTTGTGAGCCGAAGAGCAAGCAGAAATCCACTTCTGGATCCAACCCTTTGTTTTCAGAGGATGCAGATATGGGTCACAGAAAGAAGCATCCCCTCCTGTGTGCAAATGGGCAATGTGTATTCTAACAAGGGGTACCTTATGTACCTCCTGTGCTTTCCTGCATTGCTTGCATTCAAAATCTCTGCCCAGTTAGCTTGGGGGGGGGGAGCAACTTTGTAATCATTACAAAGTGTTTTAATTGATCTGTCTAATTAAATTGACCAAACATTGCAGCCACAGTCCAATCCCTATGAAGTCCCATTGGCACTCTGATGACTGGTGCAGGGCAGTAGCCAGAAAACAAATGTAGAGATCACCCCCCCAAGATAACAGAACTATGACTTGTGCAGTTCCGGTCATAAACATATATTTCCCTGAGAACCTTAAATCTGATACACACACACCTCATTATTCCTGGAAGTTGCTGATGCTATCAACGTATTCACAGGGATTTCCCCCCCTCCCTTTGTGTGTGTGTGTGTGTGTGTGTCCATTTCCCCCCCCAGATCATGCAACTGCTAGAAATGTGGCTGGTCTCTCTTCCTCCCTCCCTGCCTCCCTCCCTCCCTCCCTCCCTGCCTGTCTTTAATGTAGCCAAATAACAATTTTAGCATTCAGATGAAGCGATTTCATTCTGTGACTGCCTCTTCTATTAGATTTGATTTTGAGAAACCCCAGTGGGTGCCTCTAAGGCAGAGAGCTATCTTTGAGGCTGCAACCGATTCAATAGCAGCCCCGGCCAACCCTGACCTTTGACTAGACCCGGTTCCATCTGGTGCCAGCCTAGGCTTTCCTCTCCCCCCCCC
>NW_015175370.1:541737-552684 GCF_001447785.1 Gekko japonicus
CCAAGGGCTTGGGCGATGCGTGCAAAGGACACCACATTTCAATATATGGAAATGATCGAGCCTCTTATGCAACCATAAATCTACAGACAGGGCTTGTGTGATGTGATTTTTTCCCCATTCACCTCCAGAGTCCCTCACTCACCACAGACCCCCATGTCCCCCCACCCCCTCCGCTTGCCCAGCAGGGATTTGATAGAAGCTATTAAAGCAGCATTCCTGCCCACTCCCGCCACCTGCAAAAATGGCAACGGCTGGCTTGCGCACCGAGCAACCAAACTCCCCAGTTCACACTGTGCTGTCTCTACCCAACTTATTGTTTGCTTTACTCATCCTTTACTTACAGACATGTTATAAGAAAAGGGGAGGAAGAATTGCACGGGGGTGGGGGATCAGATTAAAGTTTCAATTTATTTTTTTAATATGATACTTTATATGTATGCGGCCTGATCCTATACGTGCTAACTCAGGAGCAAGTGCCACTGAACTCATCGGGGTCTACTCTGCAAACGCGCGCTCAAAAAACGCACCTGGCCAGCATGTTTACTCAGCAGTAAGTCAACGGAGGCTTGCTCCCAAGTAAACCACACACGGGACCGCAGCCTTAGGCGCTAAACGTCATAATAAATATTATTGATGTAGAGCCGACAGCTCAGCGCTCCGCAAGAATTAAAGTAGCGAGTTTAAATGAGACGGAGCGCGGCGAATCACCTCGTTCTGCAGAGAAGGGCGAGAATTAATAATAAGCTCGTTCTGCATTCTCACGCTCACGTAGGCACGCGGTTATAACCTCAAACATCCTACCAGCAGCTGCTGGAAAGGTGTGGGTTTTTTTTTTAATGTGTTTCTACAGTCTTTATTTCTATGGATTCCAAAAGTGAGGAGGGGCTCTTCTGAGGCGGCGCAGTTACTTGGCGGTAAGCAGCGCTGAACATAGTGGGAGGTTTGCTTCTACGTAAGTATGCATTTGAATCTATGCTAAGCGTGTATTTCCCAACGAAATGGCCTGCAAAAGTAAGCAAGGAGCCTTCACACCCACAGCCTTCGCCCCCTACAATCCGATCAGAGGACTCCGCAAACGGCCATCCGACCTTCCACGTGCTTACTCGACAGTAAGTCCCACCGAATTCAAGAGGAGTTACAAGTTGCAAATAAACGCGACTTAGCGGCGCGGCCGTGCTGCCTAGCCCCTAGGCATGTCGGAATAAGTTCCAGCGCGTTCCGCGGGGCTTACTTTCGAGTAAAAGCGCACCAGTTTGCAGCCTCAGGGCGCGCCCTGGACGGTTGTAATCCTATGCTGTTGCTAACAAATTCCACTGAGGTTTACGTCTAAGGAAACATGCGTCGTTTGCGATGCTCCCAGACTCTGCGTACAGTGGCGTAATGGCGTTTACTCCCGAGTAAGCTTAGACTGCAAACGAGCCTCCCTTGACGTCTGCAGCCGAGTGGAAGACGCAAAGAAGCAGGGCAGGCAGCATGCGGGGGGGGGGGGGGGGGGGAAGCATGGTTTGGAAATGGGGGGGGAGGTGGAATGATAGTTTGGAAATTGCTTTCGCCCCCAGCCCACCTGTCCCTGCCACTCAACCCTCCTCCTCCTCCAGGCAAAGATCGTACTCCTGTCTTCCTTCTTAAATCACATATTAGGCTGATCCCCAAATACCCTCCCTCCAGAGGTGGGAGGTGTAAACGCTCTGGAGGAAAAGGGGAGGGGGGATGTCACGTGGGGACAGCCCGGCCAGGGACGACGGCAGCCGCTCTTCAAAGGAAATTGCCTGGCTGGCCGCTTGGGCGCATTTCAATATATGGAAATGACCAGCGGCTTGTGCAATAAATCAACACTCAAGACTTTTTGTCATTCTCACACACACACCCCCGCTCTCCTTCAATTTTCTTATTCTTTCGTTCCCGGACATACCAGCAAGGCATTGCATCCGCCATTCCCCGATTCTCTCTTCATTTCCCTCTTGTCTTTCCTTATTATTATCATTATTATTATCATCAATAGCAGCTAGTTCCAGCACTGTAGCAATTTGGTCCCCAAACAAACGGGACCTGTGTGTAGCTGTTGTTTGAGATGGCGAATGTTGTGTAGTTTAGTCGGCCCCCCCCCTTTGTTGTTGCTAGATTAATTGCAAACTTGCGGGGTGGGGCGGGCTGAGGCAAAGGGAAACCTCCAGAAACGTTGAAAAAGTTTTTTGTTTGTTTAGGATTCCCCCACACACACACCATTGTGTGCATTTGCCCCATGCATTCGCGTACAGGCGAGATCCTGGAAGTTGTTTTTTAACCTGAGGTATGGGATTGTTTTGCATTTTTTCAGTCCCTACAGGGGGGGGGGGTAGTATATTGACGGTGCATGCAATGCCAGGCGATGCGATCAGGAGGAAAAGGAAGGGAAATAGGCGTGTGTGCGCCGTCCCTTGCCCAAAAGCAACTAACCGTGGCCTTCAGTTGAGCTGCGCCCGATTGGAGCTATTTGGAATTTTTCGACTCCGGCCCCTCCCCCATTTTACATGGCTTTGGCTTTCTTGTACAAACTAGCCTGTGAACCGTTAGTCAGTTACCCAATTAAGTGCAGAACAGAATGACAGCCTGATCCTAGACTGTTTACATGCTGCCCTGCTGCAGTTTGCTTCCCAGAAAACGTGCATTGGATAAGCTAACAGTATATGTTTCCTTGAAAGTAAATTCCACTGAAAGGAAGGGGGGGGGGTCAACTCGCTAAAATTTGCAGGGTTTGAGAGGGAGAGGAGGGAATATCAGCTCTGCTGCAACACCACTACTTGAAGTCTGTTCACCCATTCAGCTGCAAATTGGCAGGTGCTGAGAAAAGTAGAAAGTCAGATGAGTCTTTCTGGCCCAGACCAAAGATCTGTCAAGTCCACAATCCGGTTTCTTCCAGAGGTCAGCCAGATCTCCTCTTGAAGCTCCAAACAGACCCCCCCCACCCACCCAGGATCTGCTAATCAGAATGTAGGGCCCTTGAACTTGGAGGTCCCATTTAACATGTGTGGTTAACATCCATTAATAGAACTATCCTCCTTGAATTAGTCTGGTCCCCATTCAAAAGCAGTCACTTTGGGGGCCAGCACTTTATTTTGGGACAATAAATTCCATGTTTATTATGCTTGTGGCTGGCTGTCCTACCACCCATCCATTTCGTTAGATATCCCCACACTCCCATGTTATGAGAGTACTGAATGATTTTTCTCTGCCCTCTTCACACTGTGCACCAGTATTTAGAACTTCTAGCATACCTTTTCCTCACTCATGATGGCCCTGACCTGGACAGCCCAGGCAAGCCTCATCTCATCTCTTGGAAACTAAGCAGGGGCCCCGGTCACACGGAGCATTAGGCACACTAGAGAGACGGAAGATAGCCGGATTTTCCGGGCGTGATCTCACCGCCACATCTGGGAAGCGTAGAGCTCCCATGGCTCACCTGAGGCTTCACTCCGAAGATGCGCTGTAAAAAACTAGTACCTCCGGAAGGTACTAGTTTCCGGAAACCGCGGGGCAAGGGCGGGCGTCAGATCACGTTTCCGGTGTTAGCTCGTGGCATCCGGCCCATGTCCCGTCGCGAAAAGTGGGTTTTTTGTCAAGTCTCCACAAGTGCGCACAAGCACCCAACGGCGCATGCGAACACTTGAGTTAAAAACAACAACACAACCCCCCGCGGCGCCGCTTCTTTACCGCGCTGCAGGAGTGAGGTATGATCGGCACCTCCCCCCAACCACGGGACGTCGGGCGGGACGTTTGATCCGGCTGCTGCGCGGTAGTTCGCTCCGGGGCAATATCCGCGATATCTGGCCCGTGTGACCGGGGCCAGGGTCTACTCTGGCAAGTACTTGGAAGGGAGACTTCCTTGCAATACCAGAGGTGAGAGGTGGGGGCAGGCTTTATTCAGCCATCTCTCTGATATCCTCCAGGCCCCCAGTATGGGTCAGGCACCAGAGGTTGCCGTGATTCCCAGGTGCAAACACACACACACACACATTTTAAAAATACAAAAAACTCCACTTAGTCATGATGTAGGCGCATGTGTGAATCAGGCCTTAAGTGTGTGAGCTGAATCCATGCAAAAGTGTAGCATTTGAGATACTGTCATGTGGTATGCACCCTGACCTGGCTGGGCCAGGCTAGCCTGATCTCATCAAATCTCAGACGCTAAGTAGGGTCAGCCTTGGTTAGTGCTTGAATGGGAAACCACCAAGGAAGTCCAGGGTTGTTTTGCAGAGGCAGGAAGGCAGGCAATGGAAAACCACCTCTGTTCCTCTCTTGCCTTGAAAACCCTACGGGGTCAACATAAGTCAGCTGCAACTTGACAGTACTGTCTACCCTCAGTGTAGCATGATGGTTTTGCCTGTGGTCCTACACCATAAAACAGCCAGTTTGGTGTAGTGATTAGGAGCGCAGACTCTAATCTGGGAGAACTGAGTTTGATTCCCCACTCCTCCATGTGCAGCTGCTGGTGTGACCTTGGGTCAGTTACAAGTTCTTTCAGAGCTGTTCTCTCACAAGCAGTTCTCAAGAGAGGTCTCTCAGCCCCACCTACCTCACAGGGTGTCTGTTGTGGGGAGGGGAAGGGGGTATAAATCCAATCTCCTCCTTCTCCTCCTCTTCTCCTTCTCCTTCCTTCCTGAGTGACAAACATTGCATTTGATTAACCAGGTTTTCAAAAGCTACACTGATTTCAAGTTAGTACCCAACCTTTGAATTGCAATCCTAACTAAGGCCCCAGTCACACGTGCCGGAAAACACGGGGGGGAGGCGTGGCTATTTGCGGTGCCGCAATTAGCCACGCGACAACGCGATCAGACGCATTGGCAGCAACCTACGGTTCCGGCCCTCGGTGTGTGTGCAGCAATGAAGATGGCCGGAGGGAAAAGCCACACCAGCGCGATCACACCAAGGGAGTCCAGAGGCAGCCCATGGCAAACGGTTTGCTACTACCTTCGAGGAGGTATTTTTTTATCGTGCATTTTCGGCGGCATGCCACGGGTTGGCCACGGGTGCGCTCCACTTGCCAGATGTTGTGGTGTGATCGTGCCCGGAAAATCCGCCATCCAATCATGGCTCTCCCGCGGCAGATTTGCTGTGTGAACGGGGCCTAAGTATGTTTACCTGAATAAATTTCATCAAATCAATGGAGCTTCTAATCATACCAAAGAGGCTTCTGTGGGGGTAACAACCAGAACTCCTCTGCTGCATGACAGGCAGAAAATGAACACTGGAGGGAGAGGTCTTCTCACTTTTGCGCTTCCAAACTGAGAGCAGCTTTTCTGCTAATCATATGGCTACTATAATAGTTGTATTAAAATAGCATCCAGAAGCAGCTGCCACTATTCCTAATTTTTAACAGTGGGAGGAGCAGTGCTTCAAGGAAGAGCAGTCAGCTTTAATGTTAAAGTCACTGTTTTGGATCATGTCACCTGCATTGTTTCTGCTAATCTTTGCTGTGCTGGACCGACAGCAGTCTGCAGACTTTCTCGTAGCTGGGGAGGCATGTGTGTCAATGGGTGAAAACACATAGTACTTAACTTCCATCCGGGGGCTGGGAAGGGGCCGTATCTCAGTGGTAGGGCATTGCTGTTTGTGCGCAGAGGTACTTGGTTCCCTGTTGTTGGGGAGATTCGCAGGACCAGTAGTGGGACTCAGCATAAGGCAGCTTCATGTGTTTCCATAGTTCCCCTGCTATGCACAGGAGAAAGTGTGAGACTTGGTTAGGGCAAGGGTCCCCAACGTGACGCCCACGGGCACCATGGCTCCCATCAGCACCTTTTCTGGCACCTGTCAGTGTCTTTAGAAAGTGGGTGGGATCAGGTGGGCTTTTGCCCTGTGGGGCTTCTGGTCAGGCACTCGAGAATGAATATATTTGTTGATTGTAACTCTAGGCATGTTTGCTCAGAAATAAGTTTACTTATGCACAGGGCTGCGAGAAAAATCTTTTCCCTACGCTTGCAGCGCTGATTGTATAACCAAACCTTTTGCCATTTCTTCAGCTTCTTTTCTTTCTCTTCTTCTCCCTGCCATGGTTTGGTCACTAAGGGTGCTTTTCAGAGTGAATCAGACAGCTGGGCGATGCTAAATTGGTTTTCCAGAGAGAGGACAAGTAGATCACTTGGGGGATAAAGTCAAAAGGGTGCTCATCATTTCTGTCTCAAGCACAAATAAATATGGCCACAATCTGTAGCCCACGTACTGCAAAGCAGATCTCTTAGGTTTAATGGGACTACTGGAGATTTAACGAGTTGAGCATTGCTCTGTGTTAGCATCAAAAATTTTGAACCAGTTTGTTTCCGCTACTAAAAACACCACATTCTGTCTACTATGTATCTGTCTGCCTGTTTATGTTTGTTTGCATTTCTTTCTGGGAGAGAGTTGAATGGTGTTACCGAGAAAATTTTGCATTGCTTGTTTGGATTGTTAGATTACGACTGTTCCAACTTTTTCTAGTAATGAAGATGTCTTGGTCTATGTGTGTTCACAAATTTCAGCTTTGTAGTTGGTTGTGTAAGATCCTTGACCATTTTGGGGGTACTCATCATGTCTCCCAGTTCAAGGGAGAGTCACCAGTTTGCAGACTTTTCTAGCCATTGGTGTATCTTGAATTAAGCATATACCAAATTCCAGATTTCCAGCTGGTAGGGGAATACCCTGACACTGTAATTTCAATATCCACTCGAGTGAGCAGGTCGATCAGTCCCCAGCATTTTTATACGTATAATTTAAGTAAGCAATCTGATTTCCATTTCACACAGGACATAATTAGGGCTGTCACCCGATTAAAGAAATTTTAATCAATCTTACAAATTTTAATCTATCCATTTAATGTGAGAGATATGTGGAGTATGCCCCAACTTAATTTTTCCCCTCTACTGCAGCTGTGGAAAGCTCTGAATCTGGTTCAAACATCGCACAGGAGGAGGGGGTTGCTTAACATTCCCTCTCCCAGACTGTTTTCCTGATCAAAATCTTCCCACCAAGCTCTTTTCTCCCTGCAGGGGAAAAGATATGCAGGCCAATAAGTGTGGGACTGAAAGGTATTTTACTGATGCTTTCTTATGAACCGGAATTGCTTCCTGCCTTGTTCATAATTGCCAGATCAAAGTCAATAGTGAGTGACTTCAGTTCCATTCCGTAACTCTAAAGTAAATATTATTTGAGGCTAGTTACATGAGATGAATAGATAATGATATGTGAAGGGGTGAAATCTACCAGTGTTTGATAAACTGAAATCTGCAACTGGAACCCCCACATACTGAGGTAGCATACCTGACTACTTATTGCTGAGAATGAACAACAGTTTATGAACTTCCCGGTGGCACCTGGTTGTCCAGTTATGCAGATAAGAAATGGCCTAGATAATCCTTTGGTCTGATCAGAAAACAAAATTCACATGATCTTATCTGTCTTATAGATATCACTGCAGCAATAATGGTCCTGGTATAGGTTTGGAGGGGAACTGGACATGGAAGATACTGTGTTTGCCTTCAGAGGTTTGTGTATTCTCATCATGACCAGAAATTTGTACGCTTTGCTAGAAAAGGGTGGGATGCATATTGTATAGCAGATACCTGCTTTTCAAATAATCAAAATATTCAGATATGTAAAAATACCCATTCCTCTTGGGAAAAACTCAAGAATTTTAGGGTTAGGTGCAACAAAGCGACCAGTCGAAGGACAATATTGTTTTCTCTGCCCACCACCGCATCAGCTGTGGCCTGCATTAGGTGAACAGACAAACAGAAAGATGTGAAGGAAAGACAAGATGAGAAAAGAGAGAAAGCTGAACGTTAGCAGTGTTATGTATGTGGACCACCACCAGGGGTCCACGGCTACAGTCAAGAGCTTAGCTCCTCCAGACAATAGGAACTGAGGATCCTAGTTCCCCCAGCATGAACCAATAGGAACTTTGGCGGGAAATTCAAACCCTCCAATGGGACTGTGGGTGTGCTGGGTGGGGGTGTATATAGTTGGCCTTGCAGGGCCATTTTGCAGTTCCAGTGTTAAGTACAATAAACGTGTGCAAATGCATGTCGTTGTCCGAGTCTTCCATGCGGCGAACCCAGTACTTTTCAAGCAGCTGTATGACTGCATATAAAGTTTAATTGTCCTGCATACTGAGAGCTGATGAAGCATACTGGCCAGGAACCTGAGCTGTGAACCAAGAATTCTCCTGTTCAGACTGCGCATAGGCTGTAAATTCACTAAGTAGATGTAAGTGAGCCACTATTTCCTCAGCCCCGGACCCCTTGAGCAATGTGGGAGTAAATGTGGCCTCCTTTACAGGGTTGTTGTTAACGATGGCCAGTTTTTTAATGGCATGCTGCTGGATCCTAATCTGGTTTAGGAGTAAAGCTCACTGAGTTCCAGGGAATTTTCTCCCAGTCCCCAGGTCCTCGTGCGCAGGGTAGCAGCCTGCATCAGACTGATTAATTGTTTTTTCTTTCTTTCTTTCCGTATTGTCTAAATTATTAAGTTCAGAAGGAAGTGTAAAATAACTTAGTAAATAACTCCTTCCCAGAAAGAAAAGCCATATTTCATTATTTCTTTTTCTTTCCATATAATGGTGGTAACTTACCAGAATCATAATTGCATTGAGAAATAAAGAAGCAAAGCCTTAAGTGGCAGTGGTAGAGCACCTGTTTTGACTTACGTTTCCAGTTAAAGAATCTCAGGTAGCAGGAGACCTCTCAGCATGGGATCTTAGGGAGGAGCTGCCAGTCAGAATAGGCCTCATGGTGTTCGTTTTTTACGCTCCGTTTTCCCCAGTGGGGATAAAAGCAGATTGGGAGTGGTGATTTTCAGCAAGAATGTAGCAGAAAGGAAACCAGTTAACAAGCCCTCCATCTCCCACGCCAGTTTCCCTTTGCAGACACAGTGGCTGCATCTGGTAAAAGAAACAGTTGTTAAAAGATTCCCAGACCTGCCTTAAGCTAGATCAGAAGTCGCCAATGTGTCACCTGCTGGCACCTTTCCTGGCACCCACCAAGTGTTTCAGAAAGTGGGCGGAGCTTTTGCCCTACACAGAACAAGATCTTCACTGCAAGACTGAAGGTAACCTTTGCACATGCAACAAATAAAATGTGTGTGTGTGTACATATACGTACATTTAAAAATGTATCCTATTAAAAAGAGCTTTTGCCTGAAATGTTAAAGAGTTGCTACTGGAGTTAGCAAAACCTCACTCCCTGCCGTTTTGTAGTTGGCTCCTCCTGCTTCATCAGCCATTTTATGGTTATGCCCACCACTCTTGTGTCAGAATTCCAAGGGTGCCCACCCGCAGGCTCAAAAAGGTTGGGAATCCCTGGACTTGATGGATTCAGGTGTTCTCCTGATGGCATTGTGCATTCAGTCGTCTCCCCCCCACCACCTTCCATAAATTAAAATTGGCACCACTGATTACTCATGTAAAGCTTTAAATTGATTATTATACCAATTAAAGCTTGCAGTCCTACTATGAGACACTCTGAACACTTGCATGTGCCAAATAATATTATCATTGTTACTATATACTATATTAATTATTATTACTAGAATAAGAAATTCTGTGGTGCAGAGAGCTACTGGGGTGCAGTAGTTGGAGTGCCAGACTAGTTAGGTACTGGGGCACTCAAATTCGAATCTTCACTGCCTGAGAAGCTAACAGGGTCACCTTGGGCCAGTCCCTCACTAGCTCAGCAGAAACTATTTCATGTGGCTGATGCTGTGAGGGTAAAATGGAGCAGAGGTGAATGATGTTGTAAGCAGCTTTAGATCCCCATTGGGGAATATCTACATAAATACTATTATTGTTTGTAGTAGCACACACAAGCACAGCTATAGAGATGCGCCAGATATTTCTCTTGTGTTTTGCAGTTAAACCCAGGGCTATTTTTGGGCAGGAACGCACAGGAATGGAGTTCCGGCTGGCTCCTGAGTTGGCCACAGCTGTTGGGTGTGGTCTATTATGCTAATGAGTTCCTGCTGGGCTTTTTCTACAAAAAGAGCCCTGGTTAAACCCAACACATTCAGCTTAACTATGAGTTCTGTTTGTACACTGAGAAGGAAAAGGGGGTACATACACATCGTTGGACTGCAAAGGCCAAGGTAACAGGCAGTCCTTCACTAGGAAAAGATATCTGAAAATGTTTTTCTTTTAGTCTGGAGGAATACACTTTGCTTTAGACCAGGGGCTCCCAATGTGGTGCCCATGGGCGCCATGGCACCCACTGCCAAGTAATTGTAGGGAGAGGGTGGGGCCAGATAGGGCTTTTGCCCAGCAAGGCTTCTGATTGACTACTGAAGCATTGATTGGCTGTGCATTTTTTTTTAATGTTATTTGTTGGCAACAGGGGCCACTGCAGCATACGGATCTACACTGTGTTACTGAAGTTAAGCTGCGACAACCATCTTAAGAACATAAGAGAAACCAATGTTGGCCCATCTAGTCCAACACTGTCACACAGTGGCCAAAAATACCAGGTGCCATCAGGAGGTCCATCAGTGAGGCCAGGACACTAGAAGCCCTCCCACTGTTGCCCCCCCCCAAGCACCAAAAATACAGTGCATCACCTGCCCCAGCCTGTGAGTTCCTATCTATACCTTGTGGCTACTAGCCACTGATGGACCTCTGTTCCATATGTTTCTCCAGTTCCCTCTTGAAGCTGTCCATGCTTGTAGCTGCCACCACCTCCTGTGGCAGTGAATTCCATGAGTTAATCACTCTTTGGATGAAGAAGTCCTTTTATCTGTTCACAGGGTGTCTGTTGTGGGGAGGGGAAGGGAAAGGAGTTTGTAAGCCACTCTGAGACACTTTTGGGTAGTGAAGGGCGAGGTATAAATCCAATCTCTTCTTCTTCTTCTAACCCGACCACTCAGCAATTTCATGGAGTGCCCACGAGTTCTTGTATTGTGAGAAAGGGAGAAAAGTACTTCTTTCTCGACCTGCTCTATCCCGTGCATAAT
>NW_015175370.1:552743-567863 GCF_001447785.1 Gekko japonicus
TGAGGACGTACCATTGATTTATATAGGGGCATTATGATACTGGCTGATTTGTTTTCAGTACCCTTCCTAATAATCCCCAGCATAGTGTTGGCCTTTTTTATTGCAGTCACACAATGTTTTTACATTTTCAGTGAGGTATCTACTACAACTAGATCTCTCTCTTGGTCAGTCTCTGTCAGTTCAGACCCCATCAACGTGTATTTATAGTTAGGATTTTTTGCTCCAATGTGCATCACCTTGCACTTGGCCACATTGAACCCCATTTGCCATGTTGATGCCCACTCACCTATCTTCGACAGATCCCTTTGGAGTGCCTCACAATCCTCCCTGGTTGTCACCACCCTGAACAACTTCGTATCATCCGCAAATTTAGCCACTTCACTGCTTACTCCCAACTCCAAATTATTAATAAACAAGTTAAAAAGCATCAGACCGAGTACTGATCCCTGCGGTACCCCACTGCTTACCACTCTCCACTGAGAAAATTGCCCATTTATATGAATGCTTTGTTTCCTATTAATCAGCCAGTTTTTGATCCACAAAAGGACTTGTCCTTTTATCCCGTGACTGTTGAGCTTACTTAGGAGGCTTTGATGAGGAACTTTATCAAAAACTTTCTGGAAGTCAAGGTAAACAACATCTATTGGGTCCCCCTTGTCCACATGTTTGTTCACTCCCTCAAAGAACACTAACAGGTTAGTGAGACAAGATCTTCCCTTACAGAACCCATGCTGAGACTTCCTCAGTAGTTTTTGTCCATCTATGTGCCTATTAATTCTTTCCTTAATAATAGTTTCCACCAACTTACCCGATATCTTATGGCTGGCTCCACCTCTTGCCGCAGCCATTTTGTGTCAGCCATTTTGTTGCTACACCCACCATGCCATGTCAGAATTCCAAATGTGTCCACCGACTCAAAAAGGTCCGGGACCCCAATTTAAAGCAATAGGTATTTTAAAAAACAACAAAAGGAAATATTTTACACACACACATGCACATATAAAACACTTGAATATTACAATGGCTTTCTGCAGGACTACACAGATTTACAATATTTTCCAAACTTTCAGGTATAAACAAAGATTTGCGCAGCATAAGGTTTGTTCAGAAATCTTGACAGCATATGCCAGCTAAAAATGGTGGGGGGGAAGCATCAATTAATCATAAAATAAAGCTTTGCCTCCCCCCCCGCCCCACTCGTGTAACTTACCAGGTTTTTCAGAAAATCGCTGAGGCGGATGTGAGATTTTGTGTCCCAGTATCTGCAAAGCTAGCCATTTTCATCAGAAGACAGCAGGCGTCCCTAAATAGAACTGTTGAATTTCTCTACTTCCTGCAAATGCCAAAGCACATTATACACTTTAAAATTAAAAACATTAAAATACAAGGAATATTCATTTCTTACAGAAAAAACTTTTGTTGTGGGGGCCCAAGCAGATGCAACCCAGTCTCCTAATCTACACATTTGCAGTTCAGTTGCTACGCTGGGCAGTTTTGAGCCTCCAAACCTGGACATTAAAAAAAGAAAAAAAAGAAGCCAACATTTTTAATACTTTCAACAAGAGACATATGTAACAGAAACTTGCTTTTCCTAGGCATGTGGTAGAATTTGGTTTAGATAATGGCAGGTTGGTTTCAGGGAAGAAGAAATATGAGTTAGGTAAGGCAAGATCTTTTTTTAGCTATTGATGTAGTTGTCTACAAGCTTCTGAGTTAACACAGAACTTGTTTGATTATAACTGATGAACAGTGGAGTTCTAAGCAAAATTCCACTCCTCTAAGCCTATTGACTTCAGTGGAGTTAGAAGGATGTGACTGTTTAGGAGTGGGTCGCAAGTGTGCTTTATAATTCAAAAATGTGCACACTTTTGTACCAACAGAAGTTTTATTTGTTTGTTTGTTTGTTTGTTTGTTAGACTTTTACCCCGCCCTCCCACCGAAGCGGCTCAGAGTGGCTTACAATAGTTAAAAAATAGTCTTTTTTTGTGGTGGTGGGTGGTTGTTCCTTGGCAAAATTGTCTTCTTTTTTTAAGCTGCAATTTCTGCAGAAATTTTGGCAAGTCACAGCCACACAGTTGACTTAAGATAGCACCAGAAGAGGGCATGGAAGGGCTATTTTCCCAACCATCCGTAAAGGCACAGCTGTGGGTGAATCTCCAGTGGAGCATCTCTTCCTCTACAGGCTTTTGAGTCTCCTGCACTGATCCCACAATGACCTTGGTCAGCCATGCACACTTCCAGGCCATCAGGTACCATGACATGTAACTTAGAGGAACCCCAGCTGCTCCATATACCCTCCCCCTGAATTTCTCATCTCTTGATGCCAGTTCACACTGATGACACGTTCATCACTTGAGCATCAGGTGAAGACTTTGCATATGTGAATGGCCCACACTACAGATCTAAAAGCACAGATAACTGTTTTATTTCCTCAGATACATTGCTTTTACTCATGATTGGTTCACTTCTGCCATCCATCATGTGTTTAGTAATTACATGATGAACACATGAAGCTGCCTTATACTGAATCAGACCCTTGGTCCATCAAAGTCAGTATTGTCTACTCAGACTGGCAGCGGCTCTCCATGGTCCCAGGTTGAGGTCTTTCACATCATCCCCTACCTGATCCTTTTAACTGGAGATCCTGGGGATTGAACCTGGGACTTTCTGCGTGCCAAGCAGATGCTCTGCCAGTGAGCCACAGCCCCTTCACATGTGGATGTCCATGTGGGCACCAGCCTTTGATTTCTTTTCTTTTTTTAATAAAGACTTTATTGACTCCCCTAAAAAGGGGAGGTATTTCGCTTAAAAGAAAAAATGGGAAGGGTAGTCAGTGGGAGAAAGAGAAAGCTGAGTGATATATAAACTGGTAAATTAAACTGTTAGTAATGTCCAATTAATCTTCTTGGGCTTCTTCTGTGTGTTGTCAAACTTCTTTTCTTAGTCCGGTCACGTGTAATTCTCTGTTAATATGTTAGTAATGTTCCTTTGAATTTCTGTTAATAAAAAAAATCTCTTCTGGGCACATTCAGAACCGCTTCTTTGCGTGCTGGGTACTTTTACTATCGCTGATGTGGAGGAGCTTCCTCTGTTGTCTTCTCCTTCCGGCTTGTTAGATCCTCCTTCGGGTTGCTGTTAACACTCTCAGTTCATGCATTATAAATCCTCTTCCTTTCATGCCATTACTGGAGGTCCCCAGCTTTGAGAATGGTATTAATTTCATTTTCGCTTTTATATCCACTCCCATACTCTCTACTGGGTCCTCCTCGCAACTGTTGACTTATATAAGCGCTTGCCAGGCACTCTTCGCTGTCACAGTTCAAACTTTTCCGTTTTACAAAACTCCCGTCAGATTCACAGCCATAAACAGTCCAAACATTAAACAGCCGGCTCTCACACACAAGCAAACGCCCAGACGGAAGTCCCTCCCTTCTTCTCCGCTCGCTTTTGCCCAGCTCCGACATCTTTTCTTTTTTGTTTACTTTTAGAAAGTTCTTAATTAAAATCGTCAGTTGGTTTTATTGTTCCATGTCATAGGTGCCTCAGTGTCTGACAGAGCGAAGTATCTGACAAAGTTAAACCATAAACTTCATCCCAGAAAAAGGGCGGTGCTCATGAAAAGCCAGAGATTAATATTTATAAAAAGGTCTCATCAATAAGTGTCTGGGTGTGTGACAGACGGACGAACTGTGTGGGTTCCTGGCTAAAAGAGGTGGGCTGACAGTGTCAGTGGAAAATAAGACTCCTCCAACTTGTGAAAGTTTAAAGGAACAAATCCCCACATACTCTGAAATAAAGAGGTTCATCATAGCCACGTGAACTGGCTCTACTGAAAAGCCCTAAATGTGAGGTGATGTGAAAGTTCAGTGGTTTTTGATCTGTGTGGCTCTTCACACATGCAAAGCAACCCTGGATGCTCCACTGTATACATCCACCCATTAGGAAAGAAATATGTGTGGATTAACCACTTCATAGATATTGTAGGGAGCAGAGGTTGCCTTGCACAATCCTTGAGAAACAGCAATTTACCACCTGACCACATCCCTTACCCTGGTGCACATTAGCATCTTCAAACAGTCAAGGTCTATGTGGTATGGAGAGCAGCTAACAGTATTCAGAATAGTAAATAACTTATTAAAGGTGAAATGCCCACACACATACTCTCAGCACAGCAACAAACTGAGCAAGGAATACAAAGAAAGGTGTAAACATACAGTTCTTCTGCCCCTCACTCTGTAATGCTGTAAGGCAAAGCACCCCTGGCCTCCCCTCAAGGGCTAATGTGAACAGTCATGGGCCTGGTCCATCCTGCAGATGTTACTAATTGGTCTCTTGGTCTACACAGCTCTTATCAGATTCAAGGCCAAAGATGGAAGTGTAGTAGTTAGCTTCTCATGAGAACTTGCTGTCCGTATGATGGGAGGGGGCGAACCAGGAGTGGTGACGAAATCTTCTAGAGGCTTCTCTTGAACATGTGTCCTGATTGGATATTGTCATCGCCTGATGTGCTAGGCCCCAAAACTATAATTAAGCTAAAGCCCTGAAGAAGAGTGGCTAGCTGGGATTTTCATGGACTAAAGGCCTGAACTATGACCTGCTAGAATTGCAATTGCTAACAACTTAGAGAATGCCTGAGCTTTGGCCTTTGACTCTTGAAATTAAAGTTTGTGCCATCTAATGCAAGACCTGAAAAATGTTAGATAATTAAGCTTGTTTTCTTGCTGTGTGATCTCAGAGTAACGTGTTGCCTATAGAATAAATTTTCATTTTGGTAGAAATTGAACTAACCTTCATAAATCTTTTAAAAAATTAAACAATGGTCTGGTTACTTGTGTACAACTGCCCTGGGGACCCACAGGGTTCAGCCTTGGACTCCTTGACAAATGCCGTAGCTGATCTTATTCTAAGTACAGGCTGTTAACAGAGTTCTAAAAACTTCCCATTATCTTGTTGTCTTTGTTCAGCCGGCCAACCCTTTGTCTGATCCACGTGGCGATGGTGGCCCCCAAAATGGAGCTTGGGTGTGAAATAAATACAATGAGCTCTAGAAAGAGGCTCTGGCTGGGTGCCCTGGCCTTGGGCACTCAGCATCAATTTGCTGTGGCGACCTCAGTAGGGTATAATGACACAGAGCTTACTGCTTTCTCCAAGGAAACTGATCTCTGCCATCTGAAGAGCAGTTATAATTCTGAGTGATCTCCAGCCCTCCCCTGGAGATTGGCAACAATCGTTTCCCAGGAGGAAATGGCTGGTTTGGAGGGTCGAGTCTATGGCATTGTACTTGTCTTGGAGGTAACAACCCTATCTCCTTCCCAGCCAACCATCAACATATCATTATCTACCCCTCTGACTTCAACTTTCCATCTTCCTTCCACACCTGGAGTCTTTCTCCTCCTCAGTGGGGACCCAAGCAGAAGGGGAAGTAACCTCAGCAGGGTGTAATGACTCAGAGTCCGCCCTGCAAAGCAGCCATTTTCTCCAGGGGAATTGTTCTCTGGCGTCTGGAGAGCAGTTTTAATTCTGAGTGATCTCCAGCCCTCACCTGGAGACTGGCAGCAATGGTTCCCCAGGAGGAAATGGCTGGTTTGGAGGGTGGAGTCTATGGCATTGTACCTGTCTGAGGTCCTACCCCTCCTCAAATTCCACCCTCTTCAGGCTCCACCCCTCAAATCTCCAGGAATTCCCCAACCAGGAGTTGGCAACCCTATCTCCTTCCCAGCCAACCATCAACCTACTGATATCTGCCCCTGATCTCTACCATCTGGAGAGTAGTCTTAATTCTGAGTGATCTCCAGCCCTCACCTGGAGATTGGCAGCAGTGGTTCCCGAGGAGGAAAAGTACAGTCTTTCTCCACAGTGGAGATCAAAGCAGCTTACATCATTCTCCTCTCCCCCTTTTGATCTGCACAACAACACTGTTAGGTAGATTAAGCTAAAAGTCTGTGACTGGTCCAAAAGTCTAAATATAAAATCACCCACTCAACTTTCACAGCAAGAACCTGGGTCTGGCAGACCCTGCTCTGAAGCACTAACTGCTACATCTACAGTAGCCAGCCTCCAGGTGGAGCCTGAAGATCGCTGGGTATCACAACTGAACTCCAGACGACAGATTTCCCCCCCCCCCAGATAAAGTAACTGCTTTGGAGGGTGGGCTTTTTGGCATTATATTCAGCTGAGGCCTCTCCCCTCCCCAAACCCTGGCTTCCTTAGACTCCACCACAGAATATCCAGGAATTTCCCAATCTGGAGCTGGCAACCCTAGTCACAATTGGCCCCAATGAGTTCCACACAAAGGCCTGGAAAGGGCTTCCTTTCTTTGCCTTTTTACTGACAGAACCAAGCTTGGTTGCTTAGCAACAACCACTGAGGGAAAAGTTAGTCCCACAGGAGCCAAGCAGAAGTGTTTTCATTAGGAGACACAGCCATTTTTGCAGTTTTTTTCTGTGACTGAAGAGTGTCCAGGCTGGCAGTGGGTGGGGGAGAGAAGCTGACCCAGCACCCAGCCAATGGCACGCGAGTACTCTTGAGTGGCAGTTGATGGGCCAATGGCTGATGGAGAGTACTGCACAGCCAACTGGAGAGCTGGAAATGGCCAATACGTAAGGGAATTAAATATATATAGGATTCTAATATTAAAAAGTTGACTTGAATGACCATAAGGTAAGTGCATGATTATATGAAAGAACTTCTGACTCCACTGCCCCCCATGCCTATCAATCACATTTTCTTCCTGCAATTTCCCTCATGATGCTCAGGGCAAAATATCTACTTCACTCCTGAGAAAGAATGACTGGGTTGCCCAGTAAGCTTTACCGATTACTTGAACACGTATCTCCCTGCTTTGTTTTTTTGAAATAAATGTTTGTTTGTTGTAGCAAAAAAAAAAACTGGTTCCCAAAGCGACTCTCACAGGAATAGAAAACCCAAACACAGTGACATTTAAAAAAATCAATTTGAATGTTCCTTGAGGACAGGATTTTTAGCTGAGGTCCCAGCCATTATGGAGTAGCATCTTGACTGTTTCTTCCCCTCCCTTATGATAGAAGCTGAGGGGGCCTCCCAGACTGAGCTGGGTCTGGACATATAGGAAAGGTGGCTGGCAGTTTTCTGTACTCCATCCTAAATCCTCATTAGCAGCCATCGATGGGGCCCTCAGAGGGTGGGCAGTAGTGTCCCCTCTAAGCTGAGTTAGGGTGAGCTAGCTCACAGTTTTTTAGCCTCCGGCCCACAGATTTTCACCTTCGCTCAGGAAGGATGGCTCCAGAGCAAACTAATTTACACAAATCACTTGCTCACAACTTTACTGTTGGTAGCTCACAAAGCAGAATTTTTGCTCACAAGACTCCACAGGTTAGAGGGAACATTGGGGGGCAGAAAGCAGCCAGGCACCTTTTTATCATGCCTGAACCAAACTTCATCTAATCACTCCACCACATGGATTCTATCCCTTTCACAGGACATCAACCTATTATAGGTGAACATAAGTCTAAAACATTATACTATCTCTTTGGGAAAATCTTTCATGAGCGCAATCCTGAACAGGGGGGAAGGGCACCACATCCAAGATGTGCATTTTTCATACCATACTGGGATTTCAAGACTTTGGGCTTGTTTCTGAACACTTTTGCAACCTGAAGAGGTAGAAGAAAGAGACCAAGAATGTAAGCCATTTATTTTGTGCAGTTGTTTCCTAATTAAGAAATTGTCTCATTTCTGCTCTACCAGTGGAAATCAGAAGGGCATTATTATAATAAGAGTGTGTCAGGCTTGGTTTTGTCCCCCCACACACACCTTCTTCTCTTTTTCCTTTTCCCATTCTTGCACTTCTAATTTAGTACTACTTGGTTATGGAAATATTCTAAAGGTGGTTTTTTTATATACAGGGGAAAGGGCTTTTTAATATCGAAGGCCTCATCCGAACTAGCTTATTATATTACCACAGGTGACTAGTGATTTGAAGAGATGATGAAAGGCTTAAAATTGGTGTTTTTCAGCCTAAAAGGGATGAGTGGAGGATGCACATGGCAGAGGTCATTAAAATCACAAGATTCACCACCAATTAAGGTTGCTAACTCTGGGCTGGAAAATTCCTGGAGATTTGGAGGGGAGGAGACTGGGGAAGCTGGATTTTGGGAAGGGTATGGTCTTCATACCAGTAGTAATGTATGGCTGCAAGAGTTGGACTATAAGGAAGGCCGAGCGCCGAAGAATAGATTATTTTGAACTATGGTGCTGGAGAAGATTCCTGAGAGTCCCTGGGACTGCAAGGAGATCAAATCAGTCAATCCTAAAGGAAATCAACCCTGACTGTTCCCTGGAAGGCCAGATAATGAAACTGAAGCTCAAATACTTTGGCCACCAAATGAGAAGGGAGCACTCACTGGAGAAGACCCTGATGCTGGGAAAGATTGAAGGTCAAAGAAGACGGGGACGGCAAAGGATGAGATGGTTAGACAGTGTTGTCGAGGCAATGAACATGAAATTAAGTGAACTCTGGAGCAGAATGGAAGACAGGAGGGCCTGGCGTGATGTGGTTCATGGGGTTGCAAAGAGTCGGACTCCTGTGCTACTGAACAACAACAAAATGGTCTTCATTGGGATATAATGCCAGTTAATCCAGTCAGGGAAACTGATCTTTGTCATTTGGAGATTAGTTGTTATTCTGGGAGATCTCCAGGGAGATCACTTGAAGACTGTCAACCCTAAGTAGGTTCAGTTGGGAGTCCACCTTCTCCTTCATTACTTATTCCCTATTATATCCTCCTTGGTCTTCCAATGTATTTGTGATATATTTGTGACCTTTGCTCTAACTCTCTCAGCCATCCCTCACCACTTCTTCCTGGCTGCTCCTGGCTCCTGAAAGTCCCACCAAAAACATGGTAGCACTTTCTTCAAAGGCCTTCTTCAAGTCCACCATCTGGTGGGCCATTTTACCTCTTGCAGTTTTTTATTTACAGCTGGTACAGTAAAATATCTGAGAAAGCATCCTAAGCAGGTCTACTGAGAATCCTATTCAGCCTATTTAATGGGGCTTACTCCCAGGAAGGTGTTCTTAGGATTGCATTGTAAGAGACTGGGTGACACTTCAGAAACCACCCCCTGCGAGTCAGATTTTGCCTCTGTCATTAATTCACTAGGCAGCTTTACACAAGCCACTCCTATCATCAGCAATATGGGAAAATACTACTGGCCTGAGTTACAGGACTGTTGTGAGAAATACAACCAGATAATGTGTGAGGTGCTTAGTGCACTGAAAGCACTATGTACGTGTTATTACTCTTGTTATCATTCCCATCTGAAATGAAGCCCAAGAATGTTTAGAACTGTGTCCCCCCCCCCAATATATCACTTGTTATCCTTGCCTCTCCCTTACTTCCTTTCTGAGTGGACCTGTGGCCACTGTAACATCTAGTCCTTCACTTCTTTTCCTCAGCTTTTGTTTTGTTTTCTCCTCCCCCTGTCAGCATTTAGAATGTAAGCTCCTTGGGGCAAGGACCTGTCCTTTGCTTATGTCCTTTGCAGCACATGTGAAAGGGATCTGGGTGTTCTGGTTGATCACAAGCTAAACATGAGCCTGCAGTGTGATGTGGCTGTGAAGAAAGCTAATGCAATCTTAGGATGCATTAACAGAAGCATTGTGTCCAGATCACGGGAGTTGTAGGGCTATCTTTCGGCTATGCTCCTGCAGAGTGCAGGGGGTTGGACTAGATGACCTGCAAGGTCCCTTCCAACTCTAACATTCTATGATTCTATGTTGCTCTGTAGCCAATGTGGTGTAGTAGTAAGAGTGCTGGAGTAAGATCTTGGAAATCCAGGTTGAGATCCCAACTCTGCCATGTAAGCCTGCTGGGAGACTTTAGGCAATCTACCTCACAGGGTTGTTGAACAGATTTAGAGTCCAACCTTTGTTGGTCTTAAAGGTGCCACTGGACTCTAAATTTGTTCTACTGCTTCCGACCAATGTGGCTGATCATCTGGATCTATCTTCACAGGGTTGTTGTGAGGATAAAATGGAGAAAAGACCAACATAAGCCACTTTGGGTTCCCAATGGGGAGAAAGGTGAGATATAAATGAAGTAAATTATACATGACTTAGTCAGCCTTAACTGCTCAAGTTCTCAGCAGTGGAAAAAGGAATATGAGTTGAGATGTGATCCACACATGCCTATAACAGTTGTCATCACACTTAGCATTCATAGAGCATTTGCAGTGTACTACCTAATAAACTGGGCCGCAGTGGCTCAGAGGTTAAGACAGTTCGAGACCCTAGTGCTGCATGACGGAGTGAGCGCTCGTCTCTGGCCCCAGCTCCCGCCAACTTAGCAATCCGAAAGCAAGAAATCGCAAGCAGATAAATAGGTACCGCTTCGATGGGAAGGTAACGGTGTTCTGTGCGCCTTGGCATTTAGTTATGCCGGCCACATGACCACAGAGAAGCCTTTGGACAGCGCTGGCTCTTCGGCTTGGAAACGAAGAAGAGCGCCACCCCTTAGCTTCAACTGGCTTTCGAGCAAGGGGAAAACTTTAACTCTTACCTAATAAACTGGAGCTGCGGAGGCTCAAGTGGTTAAGACGCTGAACTGCAGGCTGTGGAAGGTCAGTAGTTCAGCAGTTCAAGACCCAGGTGCCGCATGACAGAGTGAGCTCCCGTCTCTAGTCCCAGCTCCTGCCAACCTAGCAATTCGAAAGCAAGAAATTGCAAGTAGATAAATAGGTACCACTTCGGTGTAACAGCGTTCCGTGCACCTTGGTGTTTAGTCATGCCGGCCACATGACCACGGAAACGTCTTCGGACAGCGCTGGCTCTTCGGCTTTGAAACGGAGATGAGCACCGCAACCCTAGAGTCGGACTTGACTGGCTTTCAAGCAAGGGAACCTTTACCTTTACCTTTAATAAACTAACAACGCCTTTTTGATTCAATCAGAAAATTTTTAAATCAATCAATGTATCTACTGAGTAACACTGCAACCCTAATTATGACTTACTGATCACTTAAATATATAATACTGTCCATATATTTTCCTGCCATTCATGTCAGGGCTAGAGTCCTAGTTTTTGGGATAGTCTCAGAGGGCAGTTGTGTTGGTCTGCAGCAGAACAGCTAGATTTGAGTCCAGAAGCACCTCAAAGCACAACAAGATTTTCAGGGTGTGAACTTTCAAGAGTCAAAGCTTCCTTTGTCAGATACTGATGAAGGGAGCTTTGTCTCTCAAAAGCTTATACCCCCCCCCCCCCGAATCTTGTTTGTCTCAAAGGTGCTACTGAACTCAAATCTATTTAGTTTTTATGAGGATTTTTAAAATTTTGTTTTTACTGAAAACCGAAAATTCAAGGCAGTTTTCTAGAATATTTCTGGAGGAGCCTAGAATGTAGTTTGATCCAACCAAACAAGGTCCAAGGGTTTAATCAATATCAGTTTTGTTCCGTTTCATAAGATAGACACTTCCTCTGTCAGTATGAAATGATATTCTGTTTCTTCAAGCAATACCTTGTGCTACATGGAATTTTTCTCTTTAACGAAAAAAGATGCATGTCTTAAAGTGGCTGTTATCAATAAGATAAATATTGGGGAGGGCGAGAGCCTCTGGATTCTCACTGGCCCTGTTTTCCTTAACTAGTTCATTCCACTTCTCCCAGTTTCAAATGAAAGCAGAATTCAGAGATGTTTTGCACGAGATGAAAATTACTCACTCGCACTCGCCACCACACTGCATATCTATCCTGCCCTGACAATTATTTTAAAAGAATTCCCTGCTTTGCATAGGAAAACAGAGAATGATTTTTTAGAATGACCAAACCGTGGAAAAAAGTGCTCAATATGCTTCTCTTTTACAATTTGTTCTCATTTTGGAGAAAACAAACCAGTGTAAGAGCTTCTTCCCAGCAACATGCCTTGCATATTTCATTAAGCAAGTTACAATGTTGTACTCTCCGCTTGAACGCTTCTTTCCACATTCCAATTTTGGAGGGCATCCCCTTAAGATCTAAAAATGTAATGTGTGTATACAGAAAGTGTTAGATCGCGCTAACAAAGGACTCGTACAGTGATTCAGCAAGTGATTCAGCTTTATTGGAAGTAACGAGCAAGCACTAACTCAGTAAGAAACCAGAACAGAAAACAGTGGGAGCTTATGCTCCTTTTAAACATAACCGGGCTAATGTAGCCACGCCTATTTACAAATAACAACCAATGAGATTGCTAGAATAAAGACCAATGGGGGTCTTTCCCTCCTAGGGAATGGTATCGTTCTGATTGGTCGCTGTTACGAAGCGACCAATAGGAAGTTCGCTCAGAGGAGCCCTGGTCTGGCTCGAAGCTTAACAGGGGAGTCCTATGAGGTGATTCATGTAATCATTTCAATACATTACAGAAAGGGTGTTTTCGCAAACACATGTATTATGTCCAGGAGCTGTGATCAGCTGCAACTCCCCATGGTGTGGACATGTAGGCCTGAACAACATGTGATTTCATACATAAATCTTCCCCCATCACATCTAAAGGGGAGCTGTTGTTTAATGCATCGAAGAGGTATTTGGGAGAAGGTACTGATCTTGCTTCCATACTCCATCCCTAAAGCTCTTTTTTCCTACTGTTAGGTTTCAATAATCGAAGTGAGCTGAGCTGGAGAAAAACATCGTAGAAGAGGGGCTATAAATGGCACCATGGCATGGGGGTGGGTTCCATCACAGGTGTTAACAGGGAAGTAAAAAGGGGACACACACACATGTGATGTTTATATGTGTACCTCTCAACCTTGGTTTGGGATCCAATGCTTGTTTGTACAGAGGCAGTTTGACTCCAAAAAACTGAATTTCAGCCGGTCCTACCATTAAAACACATTCTTGACAAGGCATGGGAGGGCTTCCACAGTCAGAGGCAGTCTATCTGAAAACCTTTCCAGCCATGAAACTTTTTAATATATTGTACAGAGCGGTCGGCTTATGTAGCTTCTTCATGGGTGGGGCAGCACCCTTTCTTCTTATCAGCCCCCTCCAGAGACTGCCCACCCCAGCCATGGTCTGGCTAGAGACACGTTAAAAATCCCAAGGTTTGAGAAACAGGTTATAACCTACTTATGAATTGAACAGCTAGTTTAAAACAGCCATGCTACAATGGCGCCTATTTTAAAAAACCCTGTTTAAAACAGTAAAACCATAGAACTCAGCCTGCGTCCTTATCTTTAATAACACCAGTTGTCTCGCTCTGCTCCAACCCCCACCCACCCCCTTCTAGTCTCTGGTTTGAATTTTTTTTTCTGCACAGACAATGGGTCTTTGAATTTATTTTTAATACAAAACCTTTCATTTTTTACATTGCATGCACACACTGCATGAAAAAAAGAGTCCATCTATGCATCTTGGGGTGCTGCATTCCTTCATTCATAAGTTGGGCCCTTCCGTGGCATTTTAAAGACAACCCATTTTAAAGACAACCCTCCACCCCTTATTTCCTTAAGATTTCCCTGTCCCTAAAAAATGTGTGTGTGGGAGGGTGGAGTCTTGTGGAGTGTGAGGCTCCTGGCATGGACCTGCCTGCTTTGAGGGGGAAACCTACGGCTAGCAAGCGCAAAGGGAAAGGAACAGACACCCCACTCCTTCTGCTTTCTGCTTAAGATTCCACTGTCTCTAAAAATGTGTGCATGTGCTGCTTTGGGGGGGAAATGCTGGCCCACTCCCCTGCAAAGGAAAGGTGGTGGATTCATATCTTCACAGACTGGTACGTTTCTCTGTCACCAGAGAGTGAAAAAAAGTCTGTGGGGGAGGGTTCCAGAATGACAGCTGGAGAATGGCTTGCGGTTGGTTCAGGGACAGATCAAAATTTCCCGGGCTGAAAAGAGAGCGTTCATTGGTTCCCTTGAAACTCTAAGCCCACCCCTCTCTGCGTGTAGAAGGCCTGTCTGTCTTTGCACGGGCCACCTGCGATTGGCTGAATGAGTGTGTGGCCCTCCCTCCTCCCCCACCCGGCAGGCTGCATACAGCCTCTGTCTCTCTCACTCTCTGCCTGCTATCTCTCGTGGGTGAGGGGCTCCCAGGAGCCCACCAAAAGACCCTTAGGGCAGTCTACAGTAACCAATATTAGCACAAGCATTGTACAGTTTTCACACATTCACAGCAAAAACCAGCACTCTAATACAAACTAAGTTTTCACACATGTCTCAGCCCCCCCAGCCAGTTCAAAGCATTCCCCAGTCACAAAACACAAGTTCCCTTTGCACCCAAAAAGAGTCAAAACACCCAGGGACTCCATTTTCCCAGCCCCCAACCAGTGCTGGCTCACCTGCTAGGCGAACTAGGCATTCGAGCCGGCCCTTAGGGCGCCAAACTGTTCTCCGGCAGGGCGCTGTCTCACAGCTCAGCCCCCCCTCCGGCCAATGTCGGTGCGAGCTCCCACCGTCGGCGGGCGGTGCCTCCTCGCCCCACCGCCCCGTGCCCGGGATGGAGCAGCTGCAGTGGTGGAGGAGGCGGAGGAGGGTCGGGGAGCTGCGCTTTCTCTCCAGGCGCTGTCTCGCCACTCAGCCCCCCCTCACACCGTTGACAGGTGGCACCTCCTCCTCGCCCCATCGCCCCGTGCCCGGGATGGAGCAGCTGCGGTGGCGGAGGAGGCCGAGGAGGGCCGGGGAGCTGCGCTTTCTCTCCAGGTGCTGTCTCGCCACTCAGCCCCCCCCCCTCGCTTGCACCATCGGCAGGCGGCACCTCCTCCTTGCCCCATCGCCCCGCGCCCGGGATGGAGCAGCTGCGGGGGTGGAGGAGGCGGAGGAGGGCTGGGGAGCTGCGCTTTCTCTCCGAGCTCTGTCTCGCCGCTCAGCTCCCCCAGCTCCGGCTGACGTAGGCACGGGCTCGCACCGTCAGCGGGCGGTGCTGCCTCCTCATCCCGCCACCCCGTGCCCCGGGATGGCACGGAGCAGTGGGGCGAGGAGGAGGCACCACCCGCAGACAATGTGAGCCGACGTCAGCCGGAGCGGGGGGGCTGAGCAGCGAGACAGCACTGGGAGAGAAAGCGCAGCTCCCCAGCCCTCCTCTGCCACCACAGCTGCTCCATCCCGAGGCACGGGGCGGCGGGGCGAGGAGGCGGTGCCACCCGCTGATGGTGCGAGCCTGTGCCATCGCCAGCGTCACCC
>NW_015175370.1:570664-570818 GCF_001447785.1 Gekko japonicus
TTTCTCCCCATTCCTTGGCAAATAACACATATTCCGCATTCAGTTCTATATCATGAAAAGCCAACCTGGATTCTGCAAATCTCCCTTATAAATAAAAGCCGAATGGTGGTGGCACTTCTCTAGAACATTCCACACGCTCCAAAATCAGTTCGCT
>NW_015175370.1:570979-626764 GCF_001447785.1 Gekko japonicus
CACAGAGGTCGTTTGCATATGTGACTTGATTGGCTTTTGCCTCTAACGTGCTAAACAATTTTCTGTTCTGAGGTAAAATGTGTCCAATCTCCAGGTGAGGGCTGGAGATCACTCAGAATTACAACTGCTTTCCAGATGGCAGAGATCAGTTCCCCTGGAGAAAATGGTGGGCTCTGTATCCTTATATGCTGCTGAGGTGGCCCCCATATGACAGCCAATGTGACGTAGCAGTCAGGGCTTCAGAGCACAGGAGAGGCTGCAGGTGTGTGGGGGGTGGAAAGCTGAAGAGTGAGGGGGAAATAAAAGTAGGTTGATGATTGGCTGTGAAGGAGATAGGGTTGCCAACTCCAGGTGGGAAATTCCTGGAGATGTGAGGGATGGAGCCTAGAGAGGGTGAGGTTTCAGGAGGCGTGGGACCTCAGACAGGTACAAAGCCATAGACTCCACCCACCAAACCAACTATACCCTTCTGGGGAACCATCGTTGCCAATCTCCAGGTGAGGGCTGGAGATCACTCAAAATTACAACTGTTCTTTAGGTAGCAGAGATCAGTTCCTCTGGAGAAAATGGTGGACTCAGTGTCATTATACCCTGCTGAGGTCGCCACAGCAAATTGACACTGAGTGTCCAAGGCCAGGGCACCCGCCCAGAGCCTCTTTCTAGAGGTCGTTGTATTTATTTCCACAACGGGCCTTTTTCCTAGTAAAACATAATTACATACATGCTTAAGTTGCAAAATTTATCCTACTACTGGTGTGGGGAGAATAACTGGGGTGGGTGGGTGATATGTTCCGATGCAGAAATACTGGAGAAGTAGGCTGTTAGTTTGTAGGACTCCACTAACTGATGTCCTGGAGCACGTCTGTTTGACGTAAGAATAATATGGGAAAGTCCCCTTAGTATTTCCTCATGTGATAATGGCTTGCAATCAGTTTTGTTGCTCTTAATTTCCCACTCATAAATTCTGTGATGCCCCTTGAACCTGCCACTACTTCTGTCCCCACAGAAAAGAAAAAAAATGGGTGACACTTTATGGGTGGACAGTCTCCGCTCCTTCCCTTTTCCCTTTCAAAAATATATATATATCCTGTGAAGATACCGTGAGAAGTCATGAGTGCTGAAGTCAACACAACCTTATAGTACATTCCCCACATATGAAAAAACATTTTTTAAAAAGAAATAGACTCTCTTGGGTGCTTTTGCGCTTGTGTGTGATCACACTGAGATACTACAATGATGGCTTGTTTTTACTGGCTTGCTTGGTCTTATTTTATTGTTGGTTGGGACCCATAGAAGGGCTTTTTCAGCCACCACCCCCAGATTGTGGAATGCCCTTCCCTAGAGCTGAAAAGAGGCACCAGCATTAACTTCATTATTCCTGAAGGCCTTTAATTTGCACTTGTTAGACAATTTGCTCAGTCTTATGGCTTTTGCTGGCTATTATGTTGCTGTAATTGTGTGCTTTTTATTAATTCTGTCTGTAATGTTGAGTGTGGGGTTTAACTTTTGTACTCCGCTTTTAGAACTGTTTAAATGAAAAGTGTTCAATGAACAAACGATGATAACTAAATTAGCACAGGTGACAAGGTGTCAGAACAGGTAATGGCACTGAGGGGGCTGGCATTATTCGACAGGTGATGGTGGAGAGATAGGCAGGTAACAGAGACAGCGTGTTACACACAGTCACCAAACACAACACAGACCACGCCTCTAAACCAGATGAAGCAACAGCACTAGTCGAGTTCAGACCTCAACTGACTGTGCTACAATTAGATCCTATGTTTATTAAACATGAGGGCTGTCACTTCCCTCAGATGTATTGATACTGTGAAGTGGTTGCAGCAGAAACAGCAACTGGAGGGTGGTTCTGGGGCCCTTCCACGGATGGAGCAGCTTGCTGGTGCCTTCTCTGCTCGCAGCCAGGCTGAGAAATAGCCTTGCCTCTACTGCAGCCTCTCTGTCAGTAGCAGGGATTGTCATGGGAACTTTGAAAATTGTCAGCAACTGAAACAAAAAAGTAGGGGAATGGCAGTTATGGAAATAACTCTGGGAGAAATATTGCCTTGTCTTAGGAAGACACGTTTGAACAAATGGTGCCACTACCAAAAGAAAAGGCCAGACGGGAAGTACCCTGGCCAGTTCCTGGTTTCAGGGGGCCCTGGGCAGAGAGTGCCCAAGGGCCCCCTCTTCTGCTCTGACCCCCACCAGGACCCCCACGAATGCCTTCCTTCCAGCCTACCCACATCTCCACCTGTCCGTGTGTCCTTCCTTCCTTCACCCATTTACGAGCATTGCCACTGATCATATGTCATTTCCCCAGTGATGCTGAATGGTATCTGCAGGCAGGAACACGAATACTGTGCCTCCAGAGGTATCGTCATTGTATACCACCTGCAGGTCCTTCGCCAGCAGCATGTGCTTGGAGGCTCTGAAGCAGTGGGCCCTGCCAGCTGCCCCACTTCCGTGTATGCGGACGCTGGCCCTGGGAAGCACAACAAGATCTAATTGAACCGACACAAACACAACCCCACTCCTATTTAAGAATCCAGAGCTGGTGGCATGGTGTAATACATTCAGGGGACTTGACTTCTACCAATGGTCTTAGCTCTGGGTCAACTGGGGCAACTGCCCCAGGCCAAGCACTGGGGTGGGTTCCATTAGCCAGGCTGGGCAGTGCAAGTTTGCCCTTAGTCTCTGTCACTGCTGCCCATATGCCAGTGAGTAAGAGCCCTGCCTACTCACTTGCTTGGCCATCCCAGCTCCGGACAGAGAAGCATACTGCACAGCTTCCTTTTGCCTCTCATTGCTGGCTGCCTGCAGCACCTGCTGCTCAACACGCCAACCGGCATGAGGGAGGGAAGAGTGTTGTCCATGCGCTTGCCTCATTCAGCCAGTCCTGTTCCAGACAAAAAGCCACACTGCACAGCTGCCCTTACCGTTTTGTCACTGACCACTATACCTGCTGTTCCACACACCGACAAGGATGAGGAAAGGAGGGACGTGCTGGTGTCGACTCTTCCCCCACTTTTCTTTGGGTGACAAGATGGTGGATTGAAGGAGCTGGCAAGGGGAGCAGGTGACCTAGGCTTGGTGACTGCCCCCCAGATGGGCCTCTGTGGCCCTGAGGAAGACATTTCCCCCACTGGGGTCATCCAATTAAATAGAACAGAGACAAAATAATGAAGTACAAATCCACTACCACAGGGTGTGTTAATGGCCACAAGCTTCAATGGTTTTTAAAGGTGGGGGGAGAGGCCTGCTTTCAGAGTGGTTGAGTATGATTCAGGCTGAAAAGTACTGGGTTCACCGCATAGAAGACTCCGACGACGACATGCGTTGCTCACGTTTATTGTACTTAACACAAGACAAGACTAAAACGGCCCTGCAAGGCCAACTATATACACACCCACTCAGCACAGCCCTAGTCCATTGGAGGGTTTGAATTTCCTGCCAAAGTGGCTATTGGTTGGGGCTGGGGGGAACTAGGATCCTATGTTCCTATTGTCCAGGGGAGCCAAGCTCCTATCTTTCCCGTGGACCCCTAGTGGCGGTGTACATAACACAGGCAATCTTTAAAATTCAAGCGGAATTAGGCAAGAATGGGTGCCTGGCAATATCCTTCAAAGGAATCTTGACCAGTCACTAGAGAACTGACTGGCTCCAAGAAGCTGCAAACAGTCCGAGGACACAGTGGTTTAATCCCCACTTTTGCCATTAGTACAGTATTAGGTAGCAACTCTCTGGTGTAGGGAGGTGAAACGCGAGCATGAAAGCTACCTGCCCACTTTTCAATGCTTGTCAGTGGTCTTATGATGGAGGCAACATCAGGGGAAGGACTTAGCCTCTTTCCTCTGTTTATTAAAATCCCCAAATGCCTTTTTTTCCTACAAGACAAATAATTTCCTTTCCTTTGTCCCTTTATGACAATTGTCTCTCAAGCTGAGTACAGTGGAAAAACATATCCTGACCTAGCAATTGCCTAGGCTGCCCCATAGCTAAGACTGCCACTGAATGTAGAGGGGGCATCCTTGTTTCATATTCAGGACCCTAGAATCACCAAGACTGCCCTTGGTCACTGAGAGGGTACATAGCAAAGAAGGAATACAAACTGTATGCCAGTTCACTGCCCATCCAAGTGAATGCTCTCCTTGCTATACTGTGAGGTGCGCCAATGTAGCCAGCAGCAATTTGAACGTAATGTCTTTGGTCAGCAGGTGAAGGCCCCCAAGCGTACAGATATTTAAGGCCGGGATTGCGAGAGGCAGCCGACGGCAGAAACGAGATGAGTGTTGTTTAACATTCCGCGTATGTGAGACTCAGAATGAAAGGATGAGAATTATTGTAAAATCCCTTTTAAATCATGCCTTGCTTTTGCAAGGCAATCTCAAGCTATAGTAGTTCAGAAAGATTCTCCGGTTGACAATTAATATTAATGGGTAGATTTGCAATGTGGCATTATCACACTGTGAGATGGGTGGGCATACCATCTGGGTTTTGGCAGGTATTAGATGTAATCAAAGGGATTACTTGGCTCAGGGGGGAAACAGAAAACCTTGGGCTTGTTTAGTCTCTTTCTTCTTTGTGTTTAGATGCAGCTCGGGGTGTGCTTAAGCATTTGCCACTGCCCTTTCGCTTGCCTTTGAGTTTTTCCAAGGAAAGCAGAGCAACAGACCCAGACCAAGCCCTGCCAGGTTACCTTGGTTTGGTTATCCCATTTGGTTGCACCATGCTTCCTTGCTTAGTGAAGCTTTAGGGCTGTACAGAAAGATATATTTCTGTGTATAGTTGACTTGTTTACCTCTCCCCAGGCATACCCCCAGTAACACAAAAGAAATGTGCAATGTGGCCTCATCCCATTCAGTGATTCCCTGTCCTTTACAAGCAGCGGCCAGTGGATCAGAGTAGCCAGAGGAGTGTTGAACAGGATTCTCCTCAGGCACTCAGGCCTGTGGACAGCAGGTATCTTGGAGCTGGGCAGGCCAAAGGCTGCAACAGTTTGGTGCCTGAGGGAGCACTAGCTGACCTCTCCCTAGCAACAAGCTGCCTCAATTAAGGAAGCTGGCAAACTAGAGAGTCTTTATACTTGCTGGTAACACTGGATTGGTCCTATCATATCACCTGACTTCCTGGACCAGGAGGATTATGGGCTGTCTTCTGAATCTCCCAGCTTGAATTGGCTACAGCCCCACTGATGGCCAGTAGCTCCTGTGGTTCTGATAGCCAGTGCCTGATCTATAGGGCTCCCATATTGCACTCAATAGCCCTGATGATCACATCACATATTTCTTTTATGTTATCAGGGAGACATGGGTCAGTGAAAGCTGCACATTGTTACACTTCATTACACCAGGGGTCCCTAACTTTGTTGAAACTGTGGGTACTTTCTGAATACTGAGACCAGAATATATGAGTATATATCTATGAAAGAACAAGTAGTGGGCTCCACAACAAAATGTCTACTATGGAGGGAAGACCCAGCACAAAATGGCTGCCTCAGGGGCTAAGTTCAATTGCAAAACATGGGAAGGTCCAATATGATGTTAAGAATTCCAAGCCAAGAATCCTGCTGTGATGGAGGCAGTTGTTTCCAAATGGGTGCTGCCTGCAGACACGAAGATAATATCTCTTTGACTTTTCTAAATAATCTCTCAATCCACTGAAGCAGAAGGAAGGCAGGTTTGGCTTTTTGCTTTGGGAAAGAAGCAAATGCGGGTTCCCTGGAGAGGTGGCATAAAAATACTCTAAATAAATAAAACAAGTGAACTCCAGGAAAGACACTGGCTGGTGCCCACAGGCACCATGTTGGGGATTATTGCATTAGAGCATAAGAGACTGAACTTCTTTTAATGGAGCTTCTAAATTTGTTAATGAGGTTTAAAACATGTTTAGGTTACATCCGAATTTCTTTAAAATAAAAGTTCTGACCTCATATGCAGGTTCTGTTTCATCATGCCTCACCTTGCTGGTTCGCTGTAGGATTTATCAAGGGCATTGCTCTGTAGATTTTTACAAGCCTTTTTCCTTGTATCGGTTTTGTGACTGACTTACAGGATCTAAGCCATTCACAAAATGTGATACTTAAACACCCACAAACCAAAGCAGACACAACTGCTAAAAATGCTCCCATTCATGTACGTTTTTCACAAAAATACATTTATTAATGGTATTACTATTTTTTCCAGTTTAGGGCTTTTTCAGGACAGAAACATGAACCCTTAACAGTTAGTCTTAAGATCCTTTTGTACACTGTCCACCTAGAGTACCTGCCAGGTAGGTCAGAGTAGTGGCACAGATTCTTTTTCAGGCTTGTAGTAAAAGAAAGACCACACAAGCACACATGTCAGAACATAAGAAGATCAGACCAACCAGTTGCCTTGGGAGTGCCAGCAAACAGGGAACAGAAGGCCTTCCCCTGTAGTTGTCTTCTAGCACTGGTCTTCAGGGGTGTACTGTCTCTGAATATGGAGGTTCTGTTTAGTCAGCACCTGGTTAGGTTTATGGTTTATGAAGCTGGTTTATTAAGAAGGTTAGCATAATGCACTAGCAACAGCAAATAATCAAGTAAGAGCATACAGACATCATATAACATTGACCTACATAACGTAAGGGTACCAACTGAAGCTACAGGGTGGCAAGCTGCGTATGGCACAGGTAGAGAGCATGTCTTCTCAGGAATGGTAAGGAGGAAGCTAGAAGAACATGTTTAGGTCATATTTAGATTTGTTCCTACTGCGGTTGGAGAATGCAGGAAAAAAGCTGGGCTTCTCAGGATGGTGTCTTTCTCTCTGAGCTTCTCCCTCCCTGGATTGTTCTGAGCTTCCATGGGCAAGATGGTCCACATTCAAAGAAAAACATTCCTATAACTTTCCATGGGTAAGCCAAAAGTTCATTCACACCATATCCTTGTAACTGTCACTTGCACACATGTTCTGACCACATCTTGTCCAGTGCTAGCATAAAACATAAGTAAGATTTTAGCAATTCCTACACACTCCTTTTCTATCTTCCTCCAGATTATCTATGCATATTGTGTCAAGCAGCAGTTTCTATTCTAAATTGTTATTTTGCATAAACTGTCCCCACAGTTTTCCAGAGACACCTCGGCCAGTTTAACCACAAATTTCTTAACTTCTCTTTTTCTTCTCTTTGGATACTTACCAGATGGCCTTCCGGTAACTGGTTCTGTCCAGTTTAACCACAACTTAGCAAATTACCTTTTTGATATATAGTCCTCTTTACTACTGAAAATCGTCTCTTTTTTCAGCTATATTATCTGAATGTTAATTTCTTAGCCAATTTCTAACTTGGGGTCTGGGATTCCTGAGCCCCTAAATTTTCAGGTGCCCCATTACAGTATCATAAAGATCATGAAGAGCCAGTGTGAGACAGTGAATAGTGTGTGGAACTTGTATCAAAGAGATGTGGGTTCAAAGACTTACCCAGGTTTCATGGTCACATGTACTGGAAGCTTGACAATCACACATATCAGGAGTTCATGCTACACACAATCTTCCTGATATACATGATCACCATTTTGTCTGAAAGGGCCAACACACATATATCCAGCTGTGGTACACACGTATCAAAACCCTGGAAAATCGGGGGTCTGGTATATATGATCTGAAGCTATAATATACAAGTCTTGCTCCTGTCCGCCAAAATGATCATCACATGTATCAGGAGGATCATGTGTAGCGTATTCTCCCCTTGTGCATTGTCAGATCTAATGACTGAAAAGGGCTCCAGTCATGAGGTTTGTGAGGCAGTTTTAGAGAAGTCGTCATCTCTGAGCCTAACCAACTTCGTTGTTCAAGACCACACTCGCCATTTGTGTGGAGCAATAGCAGCACCAAGCAACTTTGGCCATGATCTTTATGTGTTGAGTGTGTGCTTGACATGGAGCTTTTTTACACTGTTTGGACCATCTAGTCCAGCATGGTGACTCTGAATGGCTCTGCAGGGGACTTACCGTCTGCTCCATAATGAAGAAGAAGAAGAGATTGGATTTATACCCCGCCCTTCACTTGGAGTCTCAGAGCGGCTTACAAACTCCTTTCACTTCCCCTCCCCACAACAGACACCCTGTGAGGTGGGTGGGGCTGAGAGAGTTCTGACAGAAACTGCTCTTTTTCAAGGACAGCTGTGCCAGAGCTTGTGACTGACCCAAGGTCACATCAGCAGGTGCAAGTGGAGGAGTGGGGAATCAAACCCGGTTCTCCCAGATTAGAGTCCGCACACTTAACCACTACACCAAACTGGCTCTCAATGGGCAAACTGGACCCAGTGGTGGCAATCCCATGTACATAAGTTTGGAACTGCTCCAGTCATGCAGAAAGAGGAGAGGATTCATTTGATTTTGAAAGCAAAACGGGCATGTGGAGGAGAACTACAGAACTGCTCCCCTAGGCTTGAACATATTTATTTCTGCATTTTATTTTAGCTATTTATTTTCCACTCTTCTCCCCTCTCCTCTGGGGACCCAAAGCAAATTACAACATCCTTCTCTCCTCTTCCATTTTACCCTCACAGCAGCCCTGTGAGGTAAGTTAGGCCGAGGGAAAGCGACTGGCCATTCAGTGAACTTGCATGGTAGAGTGAGGATTCAAACCTGGGTTTCCCCTATCTGGTCTGACACTCTTACTACTATGTCATGCTGGCTGTATACAAAACAGTTTTACATCCTTGTAGTTCACCATTGTCTAATCTGACAGGTAGCTGTTCTTGTCAGTGGCGGTTTCTCCCAGTCTGCCATGTGAGATTCTTCTACATACCAACAATGTGGTTCACCACTCAGTTATGGCCCCATCCTGTCTATCGTGCATTTTCTGTTGCCCAAGGTGAGGAAGGCCAGTGGCTCATTGGTATAGCACATGCCCTGCATGCAGAAGATTCCAGGCTCAACCCCCAGCCAAAGGATGTTGCCAAGCAAGTAGCAGGTGATGAGAAAGATCCGCTGGTCCAAGCAGACAACCCTGGTCCAGATGGACCAGGACTCTGATGCTGCAGAAAGCAGCCTTTATTATGTGCAGGATCCAATGCCAAATATACACTAAGCTGGGAGGGGGGAGGAATCCTTCACCTGCACATTCCCATGCTCCTGAAATCAGGCACCACACCCCTCCCTCCAGGTGTCTGAAGGAATTTTGTGTTTAAAGACTCAGAACAGCCATCATCAAAGATCAACTTGGCCACACAGTATTAGAGACTGAATCTGGGCTCCTCTGTGGACTCAGCAACTAAGCCATAGACCCTTCCCCAGAATACCAGGAATCCTCTGCAACATGCTGAGTTTTCTTACAGGATGAGAGGAGGTCCTTGGGGATAGAAAGTCTGAAAACCTCTCTGATATATAAACCACAACTTTAAAAAAAAATATTTGGGGGGAAAACAAGTGTGACCACATTTTATTTGCTTGTATTCTTGTTGTCTGCATGCTGGTTGTCTCTAAAGTCATCTGTAGTAACGCAGGGCTCTGCTTACAGCTGCAGCAGTTAAGTTGTTAATTTTACACTAAACGGTTTTTGTGATGATGAATTAGTACCCCAGGCCTTCACCCAAGGGACCTCAACTGATGCAGCCAACCAAAGATAGGTCTAGAGCAAAAGGAAGAAGCCTGGGTGAGCTGCTCTGTAACTTTCTGAAAGCTTTGATGAAAGCCACTAATAAAACAAATAAAAAAACCCAGCAGAAAAAAAGAGCAAAATCTGGGGTTTTGGACAGCCATTGATACCGGCCTCAGACAATCTTTTTTTTCTTATTAAAAGCTTTTCTACCAGCTCATGTTTCCAAAATCTCATTTGACCTAACACATCACAGGTTAAAATAATTTCCTGATCAAGGGCTCCCATCAATTTTATGCTATACAGAATTTCTAAAGGCTAAAGCCCGCCAAAGTGTAAAGAGCAATCTGTTCCAGGCCCTCTTATTTAGCGGCCATCACAGCTCATTTGGTACAGAAAGTCTTACTGAAACTCTTCAGCATCCCAACACAATTTCACAGATGTTTCACCTGACAGGGAACCTTCACGTTTGCTTCAGATTTTGCTTTAGGTGAACTTCTATAGCAACTCTAAAATGAATAGAGCAGAACTTTGGCTCTTGCTCAGCGATTCAACCTCTGGACATGTCAACGGGGACCTTCAGTCAGTGAATGAAATAATACTTGATTGATTGTATATGTTATAATAAACTTACTGTGTTCTAAACTTCCATAATTAATAAAACTGGGGCTGAAGGGGGAAAGAACCATTTTCAAAAAATTTAGACTCCACACGTACGCACCACAGAAAGAACCGTATTACAAACCACATTCCTTTCCATGTGAGAAGAATATGTCTTCTAAGATGGCACTTGCCATTCAGGATTTTTGTAAGTAGTACTTGAACTAATTAATAGCTTAAGGAACAATTGCTGCCTTGTTAATTGAAAGCACCTTTTAAATTGATCAAGCAGGTTTTTAAAAAAGAATTGCTTAAACTGACCGATTAATCAACTAAATGGTGCATCGCTCATTCCATCAAGTCTTCATTCTGGCATGTCTTTCCTCATCTTAAGGACATGAGACTCGTTTGTCTGCTAGTCATGAGAGGCTAGGAAGCTGAAGTTTCTGCCCACTAACACATCCTCAAATTGAGAACTAGCAGAGGGAATGGGACCTCACCTTGATTTTCTCAGAGTAAGTGAGAGGGCAATAGTAGTTCCAGAGGGAAACGAAACCTCACCTCATACCTAGCCATCAGAATGTTAATCAAGGCCAGGGCAACGACAAAAGATGCTTTAGCATAGGGATAAGTATGAAGGTTGGCAGGAGCTGGAACTAGAGACGGGAGCTCACTCCGTCATGCGGCACACTGGGGTCTCGAACGTCTGAACTACTGACCTTCCACAGCCTGCAGTTCAGCGTCTTAACCACTTGAGCCACCGCACTGCCAGCCTAGCAGTTCGAAAGCAAGTAGATAAATAGGTACCACTTTTCCACTTCAGTGGGAAGGTAACAGTGTTCCGTGCACCTTGTTGTTTAGTCATGCCAGCCACATGACCACGGAAATGTCTTCAGACAGCGCTGGCTCTTCGGCTTTGAAACAGAGATGAGCACCGCAACCCTAAAGTCGGATTCGACTGGCTTTTGAGCAAGGGAACCTTTACCTTTACCTTAAGTATGAAGGAGGAAGACTCAGCATGGGTTCTGTAAGGGAAGATCTTGTCTCACTAACCTGTTAGTGTTCTTTGAGGGGGTGAACAAACATGTGGACAAGGGGGACCCAATAGATGTTGTTTACTTTGACTTCCAGAAAGCTTTTGATAAAGTTCCTCATCAAAGGCTCCTAAGTAAGCTCAATAGTCATGGGATAAAAAACTGGCTAATTAATAGGAAACAGAGTGTTAGTATAATTGGGCAATTTTCACAGTGGAAGGTAGTAAGTAGTGGGGTACCACAGGGATCAGTACTCGGTCCGATGCTTTTTAACTTATTTATTAATGATTTGGAGTTGGGAGTAAGCAGTGAAGTGGCTAAATTTGCGGATGATATGAAGTTGTTCAGGGTGGTGAAAACCAGGGAGGATTGTGAGGCACTCCAAAGGACGCACATGGTCCGTATGTGCAACGGCAGGCCCAGGCCAGCCTATTTCTAGGCAAGCATGAGATGCAGAACAAAGCAACACAACCATACAGCAATCCCTGAATACACAATGCATAGGTATTCAATGCTAGAGACACACATAAGCAGCATCACCACTATACAGAAATACAAACATAAGCTCATATCGTTACACTTAATACCCCTGTATAAATCGATGGTGCAACCTCATTTGGAATGCTGTGTGCATACCTCAGAAAGGATATGAAGAAACGTATGAAGAAGGGTTAAAACGCCTGGAGCTCTTTAGCTTGGAGAAACGATGACTGAGGGGTGACATGATCGAGGTTTACAAGATTATGCACAGGATAGAGCAGGTAGAGAAAGAGGTACTTTTCTCCCTTTCTCACAGTACAAGAACTCATGGGCACTCAATGCAATTGCTGAGCAGTCGAGTTAGAACAGATAAAAGGAAGTACTTCTTCACCCAAAGAGTGATTAACACATGGAATTCACTGTCACAGAAGGTGGTGGCAGCTACAAGCATGGACAGCTTCAAGAGGGAATTGGATAAACATACAGAGCAGATGTCCATCAGTGGCTATTAGCCACAAGGTATAGATAGGAACTCTCGGTCTGGGGCAAGTGATGCCCTGTATTCTTGGCGCTTAGGGGGGGGGCAACAGTGGGAGGGCTTCTAGTGTCCTGGCCCCACTGCTGGACCTCCTGATGGCACCTGGTATTTTTAGCCACTGTGTGACAGAGTGTTGGACTGGATGGGCCATTGGCCTGATCCAACATTGGCTTCTCTTATGTTCTTAAGGATCTGTGACCTGGATGGCTCAGGCTAGTTGGCCCCTAGTTAGTACTTGGATAGGAGACCACCATGGAAGTCCAGAAGGACTATGCAAAGGCAGGCAATTACAAACTACCTCTGTTAGTATCTTGCTTTGAAAACCCTTTTGAGGGAATGTCTTGTCCTTAAGTTCTGGCTGTTCTAGTGTGAATCTGGGCCAAAATGGTAAGTGGGTCAGTTTCACACAGACATGTCTAGGGTACATGTGTACCCAACCACACATGGTAACACCACACAGACCCTTTTTTTAAAAAAAGAAAAATATTTTAAAAAACAAAAACAAAAAAGAACAAGGGGGGGGGAGACTCAAAATACAGCAACCAAACAGGATTTTAAAAAATCCTTTGTTGAAAAATCTCTGAGCGCATCCAATAGTTGCTGTCATTGGTTATATTCATCATGCTGTTTAAATAATACTCCTTCATGTATTAGCACACGAATATTCTATTAGCATAAGGGACTAGGTTCCAAACCAAGAAGTGCCACAGTTTGAATCTTACCGCTCTGTCATGAACTCACTTTGAGGGCCTTAAGCAAGCCACTGTCTCTCAGTATGACGATAATAAAGCTGCCCTGCTTTACAGGGGTGTCGTAACCTTGTGACAGGATAATGTATGTGAAGTCCCTTCTGTCTGGTCACTGGGACATCTGCTTTATGTGTTGAATCCAAACCACACTATCATTCTTTTTAATAAATGGGGGAAATGATAATTTGAATTGCTCCTTTTTAGACAAAAGCTAAGTACTGCCTTAGTGAACTATTGAGTTCCAAATAGTTCAAAGTTTTTTTCCCTGAAATCTTTTCCATCTTACGCATGGATTCTTCTGTTCTACAACTTTACCTACATACCTGTTTCCTGAGCTCTGCCTTTACAGGCATGTACAGCAAGGCTCACAGCTATGGCTAAAGCCAACCTCATGGGAAGCAAAAGTTACTCTACAGACAACAAAAAACACTGAAAATCTTTTGTTTCCTTTCCTGTATATGTCTGCCATTGGGCCTACATTTCAGCAGGCAATTGGCGCCATCTTGAGATCAAAAGTCAGTACTGCAAACACTGTAAACTACTATTTAACCAGGTGTGTAATAGATCCTGGTTAGTATTTTGGATGGGAGACCACCAAGAAAATCCATTGTCACTATACAGAGGCAGGCAATGGCAAACCACCTCTGAATGTCTCTTGCCTTGAAAACCCTACAGGGTCTCCATAAATCAGCTGCAAAAACTCACACTGCAGACCCAAATAGGCCCACTGTATGTGGATGGTATCACACTAAGGTTGCCAACTCTGGATTGGGAAATTCCTGGAGATTTTAGGGGTGGAGTCTGGGAAGGATGGGATTGGGGAGGTACTTCAGCAGGGTATAATGCCACAGAGACCTATGTCTGTCCAAATCAGCTATTTTCTCTTCTGGAGACCAGTTGTAAGTCCAAGAGATCTCTATCCACCTCCTGGAAATCGCCATTCACCCTCCTCATGTCCTGGCTGCAGAGGGGTCCATATGCATACATCCAAACGTGCGTAGGTTCTGTGTGTATGATGTGTACTCTCAATTTTTTTTGCAAAGTATAGATCATTTGGTTAGAATCTCTGTGTGCAGAGGAGACCTTGTGCAGATGGATCCTTGAGGCTCATGGATTCCAGGTACAGGCATGAATCTTGGCCTGGAGGTATAATTGTGACTCCCTCAACATGTTTACACTGTTTCCATTTAGAATGTCTGCACCGGGTAAAACTTAAACCAATTTAACAATCTGTCCTTACAGAACCTTGGGAAATATAATTCTGCAAAGGTGCTTGTGATCTTTAGTAGAGAAATCCCAGCAAACTCATTAAAACTACAATTCCAAAGATTCTTTGGGAAAACCATGATTGTCATAAAACCAATATAATTTCGTTGTTGTGGAGATATGCCTTTAGAGGACTCCATGCTTTGTGCAGGATCTGTGTTTCTTGCACTTACTTTGGTGTTTCCCACAGCAAGCACACAAAGCACGGGCAACTTCCTTAAATGCCTGTGCTTAGGCACCAGGGAACTCTGAATGTACATGCAGGTGTTTGAGGACATGTCTTTGATGTTTAGGAGCTGCGGTGGCTCAAGTGGTTAAGACGCTGAACTGCAGGCTGTGGAAGGTCGGTAGTTCAGCAGTTCGAGACCCGAGTGTGCCGCATGACGGAGTGAGCTCCCGTCTCTAGTTCCAGCTCCTGCCAACCTAGCAGTTCGAAAGCAAGAAATAGGTACCACTTCAGTGGGAAGGTAACAGCGTTCCATGCGCCTCGGTGTTTAGTCATGCCGGCCACATGACCACGGAAATGTCTTCGGACAGCGCTGGCTCTTCGGCTTTGAAACGGAGATGAGCACCGCAACCCTAGAGTCAGATTCGACTGGCTTTCAAGCAAGGGAACCTTTACCTTTACCTTTGATGTTTATGTATTTTTTGTCAGGAAACACTGGGGACAAAATCACCATGTAAAGTGGCTATTGGCTAAAAGCCACTCTTAGCCAGCCGCAGCCAGAGGAAAACAACTATTTAGGAACTTAGCAATGGATCTAGTGTAAAGCATCTGGAGGGGATTCAGAGAGGGGCTCCAGTACTGGGGTAAGGGGGATTTATCCTTTCCCTCTTATGCGCACATTCATTTCTGTGAGAGAAGGTATTAACTGCTATTTCCCCCCAGGTGAACTGTATCTGTCTTTTCTCCCTGTCGACCTCTAACGCCTGTTGTTGGACATTCAGAGGAACGGGTTGTGAGACAGGATGCTGGACTAGATGGACTACTGGTCTGATACAGCAGGGCTCTTCTTATGTTCTTAAGTACACATTTCACCGTAGGTGCCCATTCCAATGGTTCAGCAGAGCGGCGGAGGGGGGGGGTAAGGCCAGGCTCAGCAAGGGTGAGCTGTAGGGCAAATCCATCACAGTGAGCCCTCCTTCCCCATGCCTCCGGCTGGCGCCTGCTCCTCTCTTGGAGCCGGGATTGCCCTTGCGGGGGATGTCTCCCAGGTTCAGGTGGTCCTAGTGGGGGACGTGCCCCCAGTCCATTGGCGCACCCAGACTTTCCCAGGGGCCTAATGGCCGATCCACCCCAGATTGCTGACGCACACTGGCTTGGATCTTATGAATGATTTCATCCGTACTAGATAGTCTCTATCATGGAGTGCATTTCTTCTTCTGCTAAAACTTCCATTTTCACAAGCGCCCATTAAAAACCATTGATCTTGAGAGAACAGGAGTTTTAGAGGAAGAGGAAGTGCACTCCATGACAGAAACAATCTGGCAGACATAGAGTTCATCCATAGAGTCCAAGCCATTGATTTCACTGGCTAGAGCCCAGATTGCCACCACAATTTTATACAGTGAAATTACTATCAAGCCACAGCTTTTCTACACACACAAACACACAGGCAGCAAATCCATGCATGTGAGATCCCTCCTAATAGGTTGCCTTATAGACTGTGTGCTAGTTTCTATACATAGATTGCACAGGAATATTGTAACATCAAAAAGATCAAATAAAAAACTCACCGTTTTTAGAAGCTAACCGGTTTCTTCTTGTGATTGGAGCTTTCCTATGAAATAGGAAACTGCCTTTTACTGAGTTACTTCTGTGGGTCATCTAGTCCAATGCTGAGCCTTAGATAGAAAACTCTCCTCTATTGCTGCTGTCTCTTTTAAAATGGAATTGCCAGGAACTTCGCCCAAGACTGTCTGCAGGCAATGCCACTGACCATAACTTGGCAAGTGTACAGCAATCTACTTCATCGAGACATGAGCTTCTGTTTGTCTGTCCTATTGTGTTGAATATCTAAACCAACCCTATCCTTAACCCACACCCTCCAACTTGAAAGTCTTCCCTTTAATCCCAGTTATATGTAATTCAGTTCTGCTGGTTGTTCGTTGATGAGGGAACGGCAACTTTTGTCCATGTCTCAGTGACTCTCTTATTCATGACACGGATCTCCTTTCTTCCATCATGGAGCTTCCGGCTGCCTACGCAGCCTGGTCTCCCATCCCGGGCACTGATCAGACCCAGCACTGCTTAGCTTCAGCAAGATGCCTGTCTCAAGTACCTTCCAACCATATGCTCTCCCATGGCTTTCTAAGGTCCTTTCCGCACTTGGATCTCATCCCTGGTTTTATCAGAGTACAACTCGTGACGCAATACCTTGCATTTATCCCTGGTTATAACAGCATCTGTTTATCCCGGGACAAGTGTGGGGCGAAACCAGGTTGACCTCAATGTATTGTGGAAACAAAAAATAATTACAGGGGTGAGCTCGAGTGCCGTATAGAATGTAAGTTCGGGGACAGGGTTGAACCAGGATTTAAGGTCTAGTGTGGAAAGGACCTATATCTCACGGCTAAATCCTAGCATGGGGAAAAAAATTACCTTGAGTCCACCATACAGAGCCATTTTCTCCAGGGGAACTGATCTCTCCGGCCTGGAGATTAGTTCTAATTCTGGGAGATCTCCAGGCTCTGCCTGAAGGTGGCAACCTTAGGGGCAGGGTATTTGAAAGGCAGCCACCTTCTTTACTTCTCAGCCTACCAGTTAGTGTCACTTTCCCAAGCCCTGATCTCTGTGCTCTCACCTGCAGAGATGAGGCTGGTCAGGACCAGGGACATGGCTGTGTGTCCCCCCCCCCCAGTGGTAGCTCCTCATCTTTGGCATGCCCTCCCTCTCGAGGCTCATCTGGGACCTGCCTTGTTTTCCTTCACCCTAGCTTATGGGGGGGGGGGTCCAGCTATTTTTCTCTTTTTCTAAATTACAGCCTGCTTCTGTCCTGAGGACTATTTTACGGAGTTGTTGTTTTAGGCTGTTTTTATGCCCTGGCTGAGTTTTTATGGCTTGTTGATTTTTATGAACATTTAATACTGTTTTTAATTATTTTATTGTATTATTTTATGAGTTGCCTAGAGCAGATCTCTGAAGCAGTGGCACATGCATTTTGCAAATTAATAAGAACAATGAACTGCCTAATCAGAAGGCTGCATTCCCAGGAAGACCCAAGCATCTCTACTCCTAGCAGTTAAGCACTGGATACATTCATAGGGAACAGTTCTATCAGTGAATATAACCAGGACAGCTAAATGAAACCACCGGTACAATTGCAGATAATGAATACAGAGAACAGGGCATGGCCATCATTTTCATTCCAGTGTTATCAACTTCCCAAATAACCTGGCTGTAAACTGAACACTGGAGTAGCGGGATCTTGGTCGGCAATTGCCATGTTCTTAACATAAGGTTTTTCTTTCATACAGTTTTTCTAGTTTGCAGAGTCTTTATTCTTCCCCTCACAACTGCCTTGTGGAGCAGATTGCTAGTACATTATTCCTATTTTATAGATGGGGAATTGAGGGTTAGATTCAACGAAGATCCCAGATCACCTGGGGACCCTGATCTAAAAGATTACATACCTGTTCCTCCACTTGTACATCCTGTCCTCCCCTGCTAGGCTAAGGTATGATCCCCACTGCTTGACGTGACAGGCAGAGTGGGAGGAGGGTTCTGGGCTACCAGCCAAATCACACGATCAGGGGGGAAGTCCTTGTTCAGAAGGTGGACAGAGCACTAGGGAGGGGCTGCGGCTCTGTGGGAGAGGACACGCTTTGCCTGCAGAAGGTCCCAAGTTCAACACTCTGCATCACCAAGTGCTGTAAAAGATCTTTGGCTGCCAGAGACCCAGGAGAGCTGCTGCCCATCAGAGTAAGCAATACAGAGGAAGAAGAGGAGGAGGAGGAGGAGGTTAGGGTTATACCCCTCCCTTTACTACCCGAAGGAGTCTCAGAGCAGCTTAATCTCTTTTCCCTTCCCCTCCCCACAACAAACACCCTGTCAGGATAACAGGGGCTCTTTTAAGAGCTACTTGTGAGAGAACAGCTCCGAAAGAACTTATAACTGACCCAAGGTCACACCAGCAGCTGCATGTGGAAGAGCAGGGAATCAAACCCGGTCCTTCCAGATTGGAGTCCACGTTCCTAACCACTGCACCAAATTGGGTCTCTAGATGAACCGCTGGTCTCTGATTCAGGATAAAACAGCTACAGACGCTAAAGCAGAACACACCAGTGTTTTTGCACTACAGAAACGACCATCCCACGTACCTAAACAGATCCATCTCATACTTTCCTACAGCGCTGCACTGACAACAAAACATAAACAGGGGGAGGTCGCCAGACTGTGACCTTTGAGGTTAGGAATAGAGGTCCCAACATACTTGGGCGCAATTTCCTTCTCACTTCACTGTTCCTCCCTGTGCCTGAAATGGCAGGTAACCTAAGCGGAGAATGCAGTGTGCAAATTGATTTGGAGCCGATCGATGCCTGGGAGTTCGGCTCTGGCCAGCCGCCGTGTCACTGATTGCCTGTGAATCGATTCGCATGCCACTCCTGTTCAGTGTGCCTGCCGTGTCAGACAGAGAGGGGACAAGAGAGTGAGAAAGAAAATGAGGCATTCTTTAGAAATCTTGAGCAGCTCCCACCTCCAGTTCTCTCCCCCCCCCCCGCCGCCACCATTTAAACTTCAGCAGAAACAGAGGAACTTGAAATATCTTTGCCTGCCATTTATAGATTCGCCAAGGAAAAGGGAGGGGGGAGAGGAACAGTGTTCCCTCTAAGCTGAGTTAATGTGAGCTAGCTCACAGTTTTTTAGCCTCTGGCTCACACATTTTTGTTTTAGCTCAGGAAGGATGGCTCCAGAGGAAACTAAGTTATGCAACAGCCAAATTGCTGGCTCGCAACTTTAATGCCAGTAGCTCACAAGGTAGAATTTTTGCTCACAAGACTCCACAGCTTAGAGGGAACATTGGAGAGGAATACCAGAAAGATTATGGGTTACATCATCAGATGCAGAAATGTCTCACTAAGGCACAGTTGGACTTAAAAAGTCAGGGTCTCACTTGAGCAAGAGCTCAGCAATGAAATCTGTTTTTATAGCTTGGGTTCAGAGACCCTGGCAGCATAAATAAAGCTGCATTCCCCACAAACGTCGTAAAAAAGCATTAGATACACTAACAGAGGTTTACAATATTATGAACACCATGGAAAGAGTAGACTGAATTTGTTTCTCCTTCTTTCATAATACCACATTTTAAAGTCAGTCATAAAGTTGATTGGTGGTAGGTTCCAGAGAAATAAAAAGAAAGTACTTAATCAAATGCACAATTAGCTTGTGGAATTCGCTAGATCTGGCAATGACCACTAGTTCAGCTGGTTTAATAAAAGGACTGGATTCTAGAGTCAGTGGACAAATTTGTGGAGAATAGGCCTGTCAATGGCTGTTAATGACATGACAGCAAAATGGAGGCCCATTTGGCTTGGGGGGTGGTGGTTTCCCTTGTATATTTCTGTTCCATAAATCTTTGTGAGCCCAAGCTTGATTTATACTAATTACAATCACCTCCATTGTGAGATTAGACATTCTCAGAGCATGTAATTAAAGACAACCGGGAGTCTAGAAGAGGCATCTTCTCAAATGGTCTGCTGCTAACCTTACAACCATGCCTCATCCTCCTCCACTCCACACAACCCCTTTCACAGTGTGAGCAAAGGAGAAATAAACGCAGATCTTATTCAGCCACTGCTAGCTCGCCAGCATGCTCCTCCCCCTTTCTCCTCTTCTTCCAGGTGCCCCTTCTATTATGAAATGGGGGATCATCCCAGAGATTTGTGTGATGCTGCAGGTGCTTGTGGGACATTTCTAGATAGAAGCAGATAGATCAAGGTTCTGTGGTGTTACCCAGGACCTATATAGGCTCTTAGTGTCCTGTAACACCTAGAGCATGGTGTAAAAACATTCCCTCCCTCACTTTCAGACCCAGAGCACAGAAGCCAAAAGGGCAGAGAGACAAGGAACCTTGATTTGCCTCAGAATCTGACAAGGCAGTAAAAGGCTGGCTAAAATCGGCAGATTGCCAAGTGAGGTTTCCAAGTTACCCTTTGCCAGAAGGTTCCATCTAAAGGCAAGCATCCTGACTAGTTAAGATCATTCCAGATTCTGATACATAAAGAATGGTCAGTGTTTTTAACACAGAAAGACAAATGTTACAGAAGACTTGTAGTGTATTCAAAGCTGCCTTGAATGCATGATATGTTGTGAAACATCTAATTGAAGTGTAATGTAAAGCTTCGTCCTGGGCTAGGATCCAAATCCATCCAATCGTGTTACTAGCCCAGGAAGCACCTAACCAATCACCTTCTAGCAAGCTCCCTGAGCGGGAACATCCGTGATTGGTCCTTATGTGAACAACCTTATTAGTTGGTATTTGTACAGTGGGGGTGGCTACATTAGCCGGGAATGTTTAAAAGCAGGACAGCTGCAATGTAAAGGCTGTTCTGGCTATCAGATGTTGATCCGTGTTGGAGTTGTGTTCGAGTTGAAGAATAAAGTTGTGTTCTTGCTGAATCACTCTCCGGCTGCTTTGTTAAGCGAGCGACTTAACAAGACTTAAAGGAATTTTAAAACAATACCTAGCATAGCAAACAGAACCATATAATCTCCTTCCTGAGTTAATCATAATTGGAAAACTTATCTCCTAATTCAGAGGCCCAACACATCTATCAGCAAATACCCAGCTATTCTGTTTGAGTATCTCCTGCCACAAATCATCTTTACCCTCAAACACAGCCATTGGAGGAAATAATTTTCTTTGATCTTTGAATGCAGCATATAATTTGTCTCCAAGAACAACCACAGGACAACCCCACACACACACACTGATGGGAAATTAGGTATGTGTGGTCTGAGATGTAACCATAAAGGTATGTGAGGTTTTTCCACCTAAATCTACCTGTACTGCTTAGGAGACAAACAGTTTGGTGTAGTGCAGCAGACTCTAATCTGGAGAACCAGGTTTGATTCCCCACTCCTCTACATGCAGCCAGCTGGGTGACCTTGGGTCCCTCACAGTTCTCTCAGAGCTATTCTCTCAAGAGTTCTCTCAGAGCTTTCTCAGCCCCACCTACCTCACAGGGTACCTGTTGTGTGGAGAAGAAAGGTAGGAGACTGTAAGCTGCTCTGAGACTAGGGCAAGATATAAATTCAAATCTTCTTCTTCATCATCATCACGCTTCGAGACTCATAACTGTGATCTAACTTTTCCCTTTTTCTTAGAATTCTAGAATCACAGACTTAGAAGGGGCCATACAGGCCATCTGGTCCAACCCCCTGCTCAATGCAGGATCAGCCTAGAGCATCCCTGACAAGGCTTTGTCCAGACGCTGCTTAAAGACTGCCAGTGAGGGGGAGCTCACCACCTCCATAGGCAGCTGATTCCACTGTTGCACAACTTTGACTGTAAAAAAGGTTTTCCTAATATCCAATTGGTACCTTCCCACTCTTAATTTAAACCCATTATTGTGAGTCCTGTCCTCTGCTGCCAATAGGAACAGCTCCCTGTCCTCCTCTAAGTGACAGCCCTTCAAATACTTTAAGAGAGCAATCTTGTCCCTCCTCAACCTCCTCTTCTCCAGACTGGATATTCCCAAGTCCCTCAGCCTTTCCTCATAGGGCTTGGTCTCCAGGCCCCCAATCATCCTCATCACTCTTCTCTGCACCCACTCCATTCTGTCCAAATCCTTTTTGAAGTGGGGCCTCCAGAACTGCACACAATACCCCAGGTGCGGCCTGACCAAGGCAGTGTACAGTGGAACTATCACATCTTGCAATTTGGATGTTATGCCTCTGTTGATACACCCCAAGATCGCATTAGCCTTTTTTTGTTGCTGCATCACAATGGCTGCTCATATTTAACTTACGGTCCACCCGTATCCCAAGATCTTGTTCACACACACAATGCCCCATCCAGTATGCATGTTCCTCATTTTTGTTACGCAATGTAGAACTCAGCACTTGTCCTTGTTAAAATTGCATCTTGTTCACATCTGCCCACTTTTCCAGTGTGTTTAGATCTCATTGAATTCTATCTCTGTCTTCTGGTGTGTTTGCTGCTCCTTCCAATTTAGTGTCATCTGCAGATTTAATGAGCAGCCCCTCCACACCCTCATCCAGATTATTTATAAAAATATTGAAAAGTAATGGCCACAGAACCGAGCCCCGTGGCACCCCACTGGACACCTCCCTCCATTCAGATGAAATGCCATTGAACACTACTCTCTGAGTGCGGTTCTTAATCTCCCCCTTTCTCTCACTATGGCCCATGTTCCTTCCGTTCTTCCTCTCCATTGCTTTGACACAGCTCCTGGTTACCAGTGATGGTCTGTCCACTGCATCCCCCTCCCCCTTACACACACCATTAATACTCCCAAGACAACATCACTCCTTAAAGCATACATTTATTGCTTGTTTGGCTTCTGGAGATTTCTCTTGCTGTTGACAAAAAGGGCATGCCTCCTGTCTACCCACAAGAGTATTAGTGTCAGAACTGCAACTACCAGGCTGACAAATGAAAAAGAGAGAGAGAGGAATCCCTCCAAATCCCTCCGAGCTTTTTTCTGTGGTCAGCATACTGAAACTATTAAAGAGAAAGACAGTTGATAACTCACTTTAAAGCACACAGTTTATAACTGGGTTATCCCACAAATGTGCAGGTATTCTGAAGCCTGCTTGACCAGAGGTGCAAGCCTTGGTACACAAAGAAGGGCAAGAAGCAAAGGGCTCTTGGCCCTTGATTCTTAATCCATGGCCCTGGTTTCAGCCCCAGCCACCCTTGTAACTCATGACTTGCTTTAGGATTATACTGGAGCCCTGTTGTAGTATGCATTTTTAAGTTGTGGTGTTGTTTTTTTAATGTGGATTTAATTCACACGGTACTATATTTATTTATTTATTTATTTATTTATTCAATTTTTATCCCGCCCTCCCCGCCGCAGGCAGGCTCAGGGCGGCTTACAATAAGGATTTTAAAAAACATTAAAACACAAACGTAACAAGTCATAGCTCGCAATAAAATAGAATAAAATAAAAATAAAGTACTGGTGACAATGATAGATGTTGCCCCCCAAAAAATGGCCACCATCGGTGTCCTACATAGTTAGGTAGTATTATCCAGTTCAGTTAGTATTGTTGATGTTGTTGATGTAATTGATGTTACTAGATCAGACTGGCTGTCATGATTCATCCACTCAGCTTTAAGACAGAACTTTTATCTGTTGTCCTTGCATCTTTTTTCAGATCTGATTTTTTTTTTGTGATATTTAAACTGCAGTCCAGCACTTCCAGGCAAAGTGCTGTGGAGATTTCTCAGGCGTATTATTCCTTTGAATTTTCCTGCTTTCCTTCTGCTTCCAGTTTAATTATTTTTACTACACCAGCGTGGTATAGTGGTTAAAAGCAGCGGATTTTAATCTGGAGAACTGTGTTTGAGTCCCCATTCCTCCACCTGAAGCCTGCTGGGTGACCTTGGGCCAGTCACAGTTCTCTCAGAGCTCTCAGCCCCACTTGCCCTACAAGGTGCCTGTTTTGGGGAGAGAAGGGAAAAGGCTGTTGTAAGCCCCTTTGAGACTCCTTAGGGTAGAGAAAAGCGAGTATAAAAACCAACTCTTCTTCTTCCTGTTCTCTCTTATGGTTGTGAGATTTGTGAATCAGTTGTTAATGATCAGTTCCTGTTTTGGGTTAAGTGTGGCTTTTCTCTTCATAGGTAAATTCACTCTAGTTTATTTTATTTTCCTGTGATCAGTGTTATTAAGCAAATTATGGTAATTAAAATAAAAACATAATAGGCAGAGGCTTTGCCTTCAAAGTGAAAAACTTATTTTCCATTCTCACCAAAACAAGAACTGATAATGAACAAATGATGCACAACTGCTGTGGCTGGTCACAGAAAAAACGGAACGTAATTTATGAGAGTTTTTTTTTAAATGAAAACTGCAGGTAAAAGTAAGATCTTTGCTGACTAGCACCTACTTCTGAGTAAACGTAGTACGATATTGCCTGTGGGGATGGACATTTCTGGGTTGTTATGGGAGATGTGTGTTATATGCTGTCAAGTCACTTCCAACTTGTGGTGGCCGTATGAATTAATGACCTCCAAAGCATCCTATTATTGACAGCTTTGCTCAGGTCTTGGAAGCTGAAGGCTCTTTTATTGAGTCAATCCATCTCGTGTGAGGTCTTCCTCTTTTCTTACTGCCTTCAACTTTTCCTAACATTATTGTCTTAACACTATTTTAAGTCCCCCTGTGGAACCCCAGTTTCAGTTTTACTGTATGGCTAGTCTCTTAGTCAATCAGTCATCTGCCTTTTAAATGGTCTTTTAAAAAATAAATGTGTTCATTACCAAAACCTCAAGTGACTTTTTGATAAATTGAAGGAAGTATAAAATACTGAAGAAAATATGAGCACATTTGAATAAACAAAAGACAGCACACTGTCTGAAAGAAAAGCCTTCTTTAATTCTTTAGTTGCTGTTCACTTCCAGTTTTGGTACCACGCTCGAACTAATGTGGATTTGAAACAAACAAAAAGCAAGAAAGAAGGGTGCTTCAGTCGTAACCTCACTGGCTAAAATTTGCCTGTCAATATCTGCATAGTTTAATGAACAAAGTGTGTTCAGTGTCAGCCTAAGCGTGATTATTACCATGGTGTCGGACACTGAGAGCCAGCATGGTGTAGTGGTTAAAGTGTTGGAGTAGGCTCTGGGAGATGCAGGTTCAAATCCCCACTCTGCCGTGGAAGCTCGCTGGGTGACCTTGGACCAATCACCAATGTTCCCTCTAAGCTGTGCAGTCTTGTGAACAAAAATTCTACTTTGTGAGCTGCTGGCATTAAAGCTGTGAGCAAGTGATGTGGCTGCTGCATGAATTAGTTTGCTCTGGAGCCGCCCTTCCTGAGCTAAGACAAAAATGTGTGAGCCAGAGGCTTAGAGGGAACACTGCCAATCACACACTCTCTGCTTTGCTGTGAGATTAAAACACTGGTGGTAAGATTAAAACAGAGGAGAGGGTCTCCACTGGAGAGGAAGGCAGGATATAAACAAAGTAAATAAATAAATAAATACACTTCCATCAAAATGTGTATAGCACGGCAGCCAATGAAAGCATGCAGCCTAATTTAAAATAGGTTAATGGCGTGACTTCTGGACTATTAAAACAATGACAGTATCCCCATATCAGGCATGGACTGGCTCTTTAACTGATGGGGAGATTCCCTGATAGACTGGTATCTGGCTCCTCTTTGCAAAGAAGCATCCCATTTGAGAGGAAGAGGAGACCCCCTCTGCTGTCGCACCTGGACCTCTGTCATCACAAGGAAGATGTCCCGGTCACCATCTCTTTGTCTTTGCAAGTATGGCAGTCCAGATATGGATGCAGGGACGTCATCGTTGCTTCCTTGTCTCAGCAGCTGCCACCTCAGCACTCTTTTGGCCACCACAAATGACCTGGCAGGATTACAAAGTCAGGCTGGAAGTGATATGGGACACAATGTGGGCCTTTCCCCAGGACTGTTTTACTTCCCCACCAGCCCCTTCCCTGCATGCACCTCTGATTATACTGTGTTTGTGCTTTTGAGATCCTGTTGGACAGAAGGGCCGGATACAAATAGTTCCAATTAATGAATGAAGATCTTCCAAGAAGACTGACTTTTCTTGGGTGGTGATGCTCCAGCTGTGTAATTTCCTACCAAAAAGGCTTGCCAGGCCCCTTATCTCCTGGCATTCAGGATGCATATAATTTTGCCAGCATTTCTATGAACAGTTTTAACCTAGAGAAGCATTAGTTTACATTCTTGCCTACCAAATACTGTATTTGGTGAATTTGCATGACTCTATTTGCCATCGTTATATCTTGTAAATTGGGTTGAATCCAGGCAAATTCCCACTTACAGAAGGGGTGGGGTAATTCTAACCAATTTCCTTTTCCTGCTGCAGACCCCTGATTTGCCTCTCATCCTGCTTCTGAGGGTCCCCTGTCCCCCAGGGGAAGTGTTGAGGGAGATCAGTGGACTACTGTAGGAGGGGGAAGGCAGGAACCTTCTGTTCCACTGACAGAAGTACCTTGCATGAGCAGTAAACTGAGTTTACTGCTTTTAAACCCGTTGTTTATTAATCGAATTACTGAAAAAAGAGAGAAGGGAGCATTCACTGGAGAAGACCCTGATGCTGGGAAAGAAGAAGGGGACGGCAAAGGATGAGATGGTTAGACAGACCGATTTCACACAAGAGCTGCGCCGCGGTCACACCTCCCTTTGTCCCGCTTCTATTGGTCAATTTCCCACTCGAAGCCACGCGGCCACATTTTGACCCGCGGTTTCGCCCGATTTTCCCCGCGGTTTCGTAATCCTGTTTTTTGAGGATCACAAAACCGTGGGGAAAATCAGGTGAAGCTGTGGGTCAAAATGCGGCCGCACGGCTTCGAGTGGGAAATTGACCAATAGAAGCAGGGCAAAGGGAGGTACGACCGCGGTGCAGCTCTTGTGTGAAATCGGTCACAGTGTTATCGATGCAACAAACATGAAATTAAGCAAACCGCATCGACGGAAGACAGGAGGGCCTGGCGTGATGTGGTCCATGGGGTTGCTAAGACATAGTTCATTCTTTTGGTTAAATATACATCAGGAGGACATCATTGCATGGGAATATGAAATTCCTGTATGTGAATGGCAGGCTGCACATTACACAGGGCCTTAGTGCTCACATGCATTTATATGCATTTGCACTAGAAACAAGATGCTTCCACTCCTGTTCCATCCTTGCACTCAGAAATGGAACTCTGAAGCCCTAACTGAACTCCTCAAACTGCTGATCTCTACCAACAGACCCCCTAAAATAGTAGATGGTGGTTTGATCAGGAATCCCAGGGGGGAGGTATTGGTTCTCCTATATGCAGATGACATGGTGTTGATGTCTTTAACTTGTATTTGTTTAAGGAGGATGCTACACAAACTGGGCAATTTCTGCAAGGACAAGGCCCTAAACACCAACTTTGCTAAGACCAAAGAGGATTTAAATGGTCAATAGATGGCAATCCCATCGAATGATATATAACCTTTAAGTACCTTGAAGCGAAACTCTCTCACGGAAAGCCCACCTGGAGATAACAAAAGCCTCAGTCTCTAGAACCACTGGGGCCATCTTCAAATTCTATACCTTAAAAGGAGGATTTCTAGTTGAATCGGCCTTGAAGCTCTTCTAGTGCAAGGCCATCCCTCAGCTTTTATACAGTGCAAAGATCTGAGGTTGGAACGAACATCTGATTTCAACTCTAGAACCAATCCAAAGTCTCTTTTTAAAGGGAATCCTAGCTTTGCCTCATGGTACTCCAGCAGTTCTAGTAAGGGTTGAACTTTATTTATTTATTTATTCAATTTATATCCCGCCCTTCTCGCCAAGGCAGGCTCAGGACGGCTTACATTGGGTTACCTTCTATTAGAGCCCATTTGCACCTGGCCTTATTTAGATTCTGGAGAAAGCAATGGAATCTCTCCACTAGTCCTCTTCAGAGGAAGAGCAATATATAGCTGCATTCAGATGCCATTTGCATAGCTGGCTTCAACAATATCCTCTGTCATAACTCTTTGGTGGATGACTTTCAGGGTGTCCCCTTGCCCTGTCTCAATATACAGGACTGGATCATTAAGATCACTGCTGCACTGGACAGAGGTACAATTCTCTGTTCCAAATTCTCTCCTTGGTTCAAGTTGTTCAAAAGGGACCACAGCAGAGCATCTTATTTGCTCAAAATCACCATTCTTGGTCTTAGAATGGCTTTAACTTCTCTAAGGTTTCAAACTAGGGCTGCCAAGTGGGGGAGGGTGGCAGATAAACCCCCGCTTTGGAGGCCCGATTTCCGCCGCCGTAGAATCGGGCCCTGGGGGGAACCCTGCCCCCGAAGCGCAGCGTGGGTGCGTCACAGGAAGTGACACAACCACGTAGAGCACGTTGGGGGCGTGGCCCCAATAGTTGGAGGGAAAACTCTATGGTTTTCCCTCCAACGATTGGGGCCATGCCCCAACGTGGTCTACGTCGTGAGTCACTTCCTGTGACGTGTCCCTCGGAAGCTCCCAGACTGAAGAGACGCTCCCCTGCCGGTGAGTCAGAACGACTTGGCAACCCTATTTCAAACTATGCCTTCAGCCACTTTAGATGGCCACTATACACAAATACCAATTGCTATACACAGACTTATTCACCAGTACACAAAGAAGGTGCATCTGTTCTAATGAACTTTTACATGTTTTAACATTATAGGTTTGTTGTTTGTTGTTCTTTGGCCCTTTTTGCATCTGTATTTTGCCTCGGTTTCTGAGCGCATCCAAGTCTTCCATTCTGCATTCCATCCCACTTTCACATCTGCCTTGCTGAATTCCTTTTTCTTGTTTCTGCATTTGTTTTACATGATTCAGCATTCAGACCACTTCCAGCACTATATTGGCCCGCATTTACCAAAACTGCTTTTGCTGCCCTTTTCTGTTCTGGTCCAATTTAGATACGCTAAAGTAGAATTCTTTCTGTGTTACTTTAAGCGCCGTCCAGCACCCTCCCCTGTTTCCTTGTCTCTCTCTTTGGTTAATGCCCCCTTTCCATTCTGATTTGTTTCATTAGTTTTTTAACATATGTCCTTATTATACTTGAACAGGAGGTGGCACTAACCCATGTTTTTGCTGAGTTGTGCTGGCGACAATAGTTTGACTTCTTACCCTATGCAAATTTCTTTGCTGCTGCCACAGCTACAGATTCCTGTGACTGTCATTTATGAAATCTAGTTTAAGTGGAACCATTGGGTAGACATTCACTAATGTTATTGTCAATTGGTATTCCTGCAAACAGTCAGACACCTCTCCCAGTTCAAATTGTGGTTAGAGGGTTCAAGATGGTTGAAATGAGGGGGAAATTGGCACAAAAGCACTCTCAGAAAACCTGGGGAAACAGTGACCAGAAAATCAACTGAGCGCTGCAGAACGACGAAGAAAACCCGATGGACATGCACAGTGAAAGTGAGGGAAAACACCTGTGCATAATAGGTCCATGTTTTACTTGAAGGTTTTAGCTACTCAATTGTGATGGTCTTTGGCCACAAACAATAAATACTCTTGAACCTTGAGAAGTTGTGGGAGGCAGCTGAACCCTGTGAAGTGACAAACTTGAGCAACTTACACTAGCAAAATCCCTCCTCCAAGACAGAAATAGGGACACAATAAATACAGTGATTCAGGAAGCACAGGTAACAAAAATATGAACTGTCCCTAGTAAACAGGGACAGTTGGAGCAGATGACACTTTTCTATTTTGAAACTGATAATTATAATAGAGAAGACAATAGCTGAATTGCGCTTCCTCATGTCCTCATTTTCTATTTGTTGTCCTTCCAAGGTTTCTTGTGGTTTTTCTATGCTTTCTCAAATCATATCAAAGGTGGTTTGAGAAACCACGGCCGCGGGGGGGGGGGGGAGAGAACATGAAAGAACAACAAATGGAAGACAAGTATGTGAGGATGCTCAGAGGGGGGAAAGCAGTGCAGGTCAGCACCCAAACTGTGGAAAGCCTCTGTATGACCTAAGGAAATTCACCCTATATAATCACTGTCCCTACTTTCCATTGCAAGAAAACTATATCATCAGTATAAACAGAGCTGATAGATACATGTATGATGTACATATGATGTACATATGATGTACATATGATATAGCTGTACATAAACATCTATATTTGTTTTTTCCCGGTGTTGCCATTTGCCTTATGTCTTTCCCGCCTAGTAACTTGAGTTCTGGGAAGTGTTATTTCCCCCCTTAATTTCAGGACAGGTGTATCTGTCACTTAAAGAGCCTTAATGAAGATGGATCCATTGTGATTTCAATGTAGTTTTCATTTGAGCTTGATAAATTTATCACAGACAACCTTAACAATACATAACGAATTATATCTGTTCTGGCTGCAAGAGTATGCAATTAATTTCCTATTTGTGAAAGGCAAATGAAAATGAAATATTAATGGCTTTTCTGTAAGAACAAAAAGTTCGAAGCAGTTATAATGAATGTGTTTGGACTGTAACCCAAATATGTTAACCTGTGTGTGGATGGATGCCTGCATACATTGAATTACAGCTCTAACATGTAAGTCAACCTTGACACTAACAACTTGACAAGGATCCTGCTATACCCTTCACACAACATATAGAGAGCCTAACTATTCCAGGAAGTGGCCCAATGAAGGAAAGGACTTAAGCATTTTGTAGGCTTTATACGGTCAGCAGAGAACAAGAGTAAGAGGAGTAGGATATAAGTTCCTTACAGGGCAATAAACAGTTTGCTGAATGGACAAATTCTGCGGTCTTAAGCAGTGGGCTTAGAAAGGTGTATCAGTTTAAGATGGCAGTGTTAGTCCACTGAGTTCAAGGTGTTTCAAGCAGTTTGGAAGAGGAGATAGTAGGGGATGGACTTGGGGGGGTAGAATTAAAGCTGGTCACCAACAGCTTGAAAAGACGGAATCCCAGACCAGCATAGCACTGCCATCCACAACTGAAATAAGACCATTCTCCAGAGTTCCCTTCATCATCATAAGGAATTTTGGGGTACAGTCTCACTTTGCATGGAGTCTGGCCTCCTCTAAGGTGCATGTAGGGCTACCAGATCCAGATTGGTAAACTCCTGGAGATTTGGTGGTGGAACCTGGAGAGTACGGGGACCTTAGTGAGGGTCAATGCCCTAAAGTCCACCCTCCAAAGCATCCATTTTCTCCAGAATAACTGATCTCTGTAGTCTGGAGATAAGACTACAGGGGATCCCGAGGTTCTACCTGGAGGCTTTGCATGCCTAGGTGCATGGCCTATTTTATCAAGGATTTTAAAATCAGAGGCCTTGTGGCTCAGCTTTAGATAGGGCCTACTGACGGGGACGGCAAAGGATGAGATGGTTAGACAGTGTCAGCGATGCAACGAACATGAAATTGAGCCAACTTCGGAGGACGGCGGAAGACAGGAGAGCCTGGCGGGAGATTGTCCATGGGGTCGCGAAGAGTCGGACTCGACTGTGCGACTGAACAACAACAACTGAGATGTCAGGTACTATGTACAATCTGGCCTCAAAGTCTATTTCAAGCACAGAAGAGAATGTGGGTGTGTCATACTAGCCCTGATGATTAGCAGGAAATATGAAGCCCTTGGATGAAATATGACGAAACTGTCCTGGTCAGTTCACAGGAGTAGTTTCTGCCTGTTGCACTTCATGGCACCAGCAAAGGAACCTAAGCATCCCACCCAGTTCTGGACTCAGAAATTGCTGCCTGCAGCCCAAGTCTGGCCCTGCCACACTTACTGTTAGTATCTTGTCTAGGATTGGCAACTTCCAAGTGGCACCTGGACTTCTCCTGGAACTGATCTCCAGACTACAGAGATCAAGTTACCCTGGACGGAATGGCAGTTTTGGAGGCCAAACTCTATGGCAACATATCCCCACTAAGCTCCCTACCCTCTTCACCTTCCCCAAATATTCAGGAATTTACCAAGATGGCACTGACAACCTAATCTTGCCTGATCATCCTATAAAAACCTGGAACCAGCCCCAGCCAAAATGGCACCCGCTCTGTGGATGGGGCCTTGGCCCTTTAGCAAAGCACAGTGCCAAACTGGGATTTGAGAGAAGAATTATGAAACCAAAACACGTATCTGTAGGGACAGCTTAGTTGCCACCAGATAACCTGGTGTTAGACACAGGATACTATACTCCTATCCTATTAAAACGTCTTGAAGCATCTGTTTTTGACTATGGTTCGGACTTGAACTCCTTGAGAGTTTACTAAGGTTTCCTCAATAAGAAGATCAGTAATAGTGGACAAAGCCTCCTCTAAGGACAGAATGCCTGCCTGCACACATCTTCCCTACAATGCCCAGCTGCAAGGGAGAGTTTCATCTGCTCTCTGTAGGGGTCTGTGCTGAGGCCCATCAGGTACAGTTAATGCATCACTTTTATTGAACATGTACCCGTAGGTATGGTGCAGAGCCCTCTGCAATATACAAGAGTTTTGTGGCAGTATTTTCTCTGCAGAAATTCATGCTGAAATGGTTTTTGGAGGTAGAAAGTTTTAAGTCCACATGTGTTTCTTCTTTGTGTGCATTAAATGGACGCAATATTCTGATTCTAAGTGGATGAAAGCACCACAAACTTTTGTAGAGCCTCAGTGTGGATTTTATGCTCTGGCCACTCAAAAAGGCCACAGCCCCCCCCCCCAAATGTCCTTTCCCCCCCAGTTTAATTGAAAGAACACATCACAACAGAAAAATAAAGGAAAGGGTTGTAGCTTAGTGGCAGAGCCCCTTCGACAGGCAGAGGGTCCCAGGTTCAATACCTGGCATTACTGGTTAAAAATTCTCAGGCACATTTGTTAGGAAAGTATTATTGTCTGAGGTAGTATTGTAGCTGTAGTAGTGTCTGAGTAGATGAGGCTGGGCTGATAGTCTGACTCGGCATGAAACAGGGGCACTGACAAGGAAAATGAAGCAGAGAAAAAGAATGAAAGTTTGTAAAACTTTTCAACAAGACTTATGAATTTTAATATTTTGTGCACCTGTTACTTACACTACTTTGCACCGAGCTACTCAGCAGGCATCAGAATACCACTAGTTTGCATTTCTGAAGATCACCTTGCTTCTCTTGCCCGACTGCAGGGACTGGTGCTATAAAGCTGATTTGCTCATGTAACTCGGTTGAACTCCCCCCTCCCCTCCCCCCGATGTTAAGTCTACCAAGGTCACTGAAGTGACCCCAGAAGTGAATTTGGACCTTAACAGGCAAAAAGAAAAACGCAAAGCTCCTCTACTGGAACACAAGATGGCAGCCTGCAGAGACAATGCTTTCCTATGGTCTAAGCCCTGGTATGGAAAGCTCCTTATTAAATTTTCCACTTTTAATAAAAGCGCCTCATATCAAGAGACCCCTCTCTGAACTGAACATCCCAGCTGCTTCCCACCCTCGCCCTTCCATCCTGCTGACATTAATATGGGAAGAGACCAGCAAATTTCACTAATAATGAGGTGATGTCTGCACAATAGGAACAGAAAAGAAAATGGAGGTGAATGAAAATTACAGGTTTTACTGCACCGCTGAAACAAATAATCAACTCGCATTTGGAAATGTGTATCTTTTTAAACATTTGTGCCCTTGATGTAACCAAGAGCCGGTGTGCAAAAGCAAGGAGCCAACACAAACACAGCAATGCAGCAATGCAGACACACAGCTGGATCTGCAGCGTAATGTTCATCCAGGGCAAAGGGAATTTGCTCTTTTGGTATGGATGGAGATGGAACTCTCTATCAAAGACCACCAGCGACTGTGCATAATTTGTAGCTTGTGGCTAGCGGCACATAGGGGATTCAAAGTCAAATTATGTAAAGCTGTACCAAAAACGTATATTTTCTCTCTATAATTATTTATTTCAAAACCCCAACAAAGAGTCCTGTATAGGGTTACCATATACTTTTTGGCGATTCCAGAGAGGACTGATGTTACTTCTGAGTTTTCCCCAGAAGTGACATCAGTCCTCTCCAGGAATCACCAGAGATCTATGGTGTTTAACATAGAGGTTCTGGCACAGAGAGGCATGTCATCACTTTCAGGTTTTCCTGGAACTGATGTCAGGCCTTCACCAAAGGCAATTTCCCCCCCTTTCTCCCTCTAGCCGCTGGAGTGCAGCCCATTGGGGGAAAGAGATATCCCATCCCCAGCAGGCACATGACAACCCTATTCCTAAAGCATCTTAATGAAAAATGTGCTTGTGGGCAGAACTAAGGCTGCTAACTCCTGGCTGGGAAATTCCTGGAGATTTGGGGGGTGGAGCCTGGGGAAGCCAAAGTTTGGGGAAGGGAGGGACCTCCGTGGGGTAAAATGCCATAGAGTCCACCCTCCAAAGCAGGCATTTCTCCAGGGGAATTGGTCCCTGTAGTCTGGAGATCTGTTGTAATTCCTGGAGATATCTGAGCTCCATCTGGAGCCTGACAACCCACTCCCATTTAGGATTCCCACCCTCCAGGTACCACCTGGATATCTCCCACTATTACAATTGATTTCCACAGGGCTTTTTTTGTAGAAAAAGCCCAGCAGGAACTCATTAGCATAATAGGCCACACCCAATAGCAGAAACTCATTAGGATTGGCTACATTAGGGGTGTGTGACCTAACATGCAAAGAAATTCCTGCTACAAAAAATCTCTGGGTTTTGACAACAAACAAGGTAAACAGAATAAGAAGCAAAAGGTTGGTGTGGCTGGATGACCTCACTTCTGGTAACATGTGGGTGCGGCCTAATATGCTAATGAGTGGTGCTGTCAGGGTGTGGCCCAATATGCTAATGAGTTTCTGCTATTGGGTGTGGCCTATTATGCTAATGAGTTCCTGCTGGGCTTTTTCTACAAAAAAAGCCCTGTGGAAATCAATTGTAATAGTGGGAGATATCCAGGTGGTACCTGGAGGGTGGGAATCCTAAATGGGAGTGGGTTGTCAGGCTCCAGATGGAGCTCAGATATCTCCAGGAATTACAACAGATCTCCAGACTACAGGGACCAATTCCCCTGGAGAAATGCCTGCTTTTCCCAAATCTCCAAGTATTTCCCCACACAGAGCCGCATCCATTGCATCCAGTCTAGCTTGGCCCTTAATGGTCAGACCCTGAAGCCCCAGCCAGTGCCCACTGTAAGCTGAGTGTGTACTGCTAGAAAATGTAAAATGCACATGTTGTACAACACACAAGACCAGGGGGTCCAATTGAACAGTTGCCAAGTACCAGAAGGAAAACAAATGTCCTGTCCCTTTAATACAGGTTTAAAGGGATGTTATTTGCCAGGTGACAGTATTTTACTTCATGCCATGAAAAGCTTCAGCTGCCCATTTCTACACAAAGGAAGAGGACGTGTTTCTCCAGGTGTGTTGGCATCCCTAGTGAGAAGAGTAAATGTGAAGACCACAATACTAAAGGATACAGTGGCTACATGCTTTGTGTTTTTCTAGTACTATAGGAGCTTTAAACAAGGATAGAACGAAAATAGTGTTACTAAACACTCTCTGTTGCTAAATTATATATTGTTTAAATTTAAATGTGATCATGTCTCAGCTTTAAATCAGCATTATACCAATAGACTATTTTTCCCCCTTACCCATTTTCCCCCACTGCCCCAACATTTACAAAATTAATTTGGCAGAATCGGGATATACCTTACATAGATTAGTGATAAATCATGTATTTTTAATGAATATCAATAGGAGAAACCCCATGACATAGCCTGCTATCTAATTTGATTAAACTGTGCTTAAGGCAAACCTACCTCTCTGGCTAGGGAATACCACTATAATGACTTTCGGAGGATTATTGCAGGCAGTTTTAATGATTTAATGAACTGCCTCTATATTTAGTTCAATAGCCTTAAAATGATTAGTGTTTCAGAAAAATTAGCTCACTTTGATTTTGATTCTGTTTGATGGTAAGTTTAAATAAGCCAACCTTTCTTAACACAGTGGAAAGAAAGAATGAGATCTAGGAATCATAGCCAGCTAGCTGCAGGAAAATGGTTGTAGCAGTTATTAATAACCTTTCATTTATGTTTGCTATAGTAAATCAGATCTATTCATTCTGCAAAGAGGTGGGCAGGGGGAGATCTTTGGAAACTAGTGGGGCCAGTCAGGCTGCCAATACAATATGGCAGACATTGGGCCATGGGCCAAGTAAGCAGGGGTTCCCCCCCCCCCATCAAGTTGCAGCCAATTTGTGGTGACCCTGTAGGATTTTCAGAGGAGGTTTACCATTGCCTGCCTCAGGGTGCATTCAGACGGGGCATTTATACCAGTATAGATGCCGGTTGGAATCGGTGTACTTACAGGCGATCTCACGGCGAACATCTGCCTTCCATCCCCAACCATTGCAAACCGCTTTAAACCGTTGTATTCTGCTACTAGGTCCCCAAGTGGTGGTATACCTACCTCACAGGGTGTCTATTTTGGGGAGGGGAAGGGAAAGGAGTTTGTAAGCCGCTCTGAGACACCTTTGGGTAGTGAAGGGTGGGGTATAAATCCAATCTCTTCTTCTTCTATCCTGAGTGCACCGGTTCCAACCGCATTATCCCCATCTGATCGCTCTCCGCCGGTGTCTAGCCACTTCCGTTCAGAAGCCCAAGGCTTCCACTTTTCAGGCGCCATTTTTTAAAAGTCTCCTCGATGTGCGCTTGGGTGAAGCTTTGCCCCAGCGTTTGTTTTAAAAAAGGGGGGGCCTAGTGTAAGGCTTTAGACGAGTCTTGGGACCTCACGGAGGCCAGTTTCAGAGTAAAAAATTAAAGGGACATCTTCGCTTCAAGGCATGCTTTCTGGGTTGGGTTGTTCTGCGCCTGCGCAAAGATCTTCATTATAAGGAAGCCTGCCTATGCGCATGCGCAAACTGTGTAAAAAAAAAAACTGCCGACACGCTCTGCTGAGCGCCTGAAGTGTGGACGGGCATATCGCGATGTGCTGCGCAGTCAGGAGGTAAGTGTGATCGCGTTTCTTCCGGATCAAACTGCTCCGGTTCCAACTGGAGCAGTTTATGCCAGCTAAAATGCCCCATCTGAACGCACCCTCTGTGTAGCAACCCTGGACTTCCTTGGTGGTCTCTCATCCAAGTACTAACCAGGGCTAACCCTCCTTAGCTTCCAAGATTTGATGAGACCAGGCTAGCCAGGACTAGTTAGTTGCTAGAAAAACAGGAAGGAAGACTGTTCCACACTAATTTCCCCCCTTATTTAGCTCTGCAAACTTTTGCAAAAGCCTCAACCAGCCAAAACCCCCCCCCACTTACCTCAACTTTCCTGCTCCACCACCAGACCTCTGGAGTCCACACACCCATAGACACCAGCTTCATTCACTATTGTGTGGAGCAGTGGTTACAGTGTTAGACTGAGACGTTCCTCCAGGGCCGTAGCTAACCCCTTCCTTGTGGGGGGGCCCTGGGGAAAGTGGGGAGGCCGAAGTGTGTGTGTGTGCACGCGCGCCGCACACACCACCCGGAAGTGACGTAATCATGCTGGGCACGCCCCCAGCATGCCAGAGAGGAGGCCAGGGGGGTGGGGGGGTGTCAAAGGAGGCCCAGCAGAGGGGGGCCCTCTGATCCGAAAAGCCGCCTTCCGGAACGGGGGAGGGCCCGACTCACCCCCCCCCCACACCGTATCTGAATTCAGGCCTTTGGAGTCCTTTAACTTGCACAGGGGTCTGGCCTCCAAGTCTCTAAGCCCAGCTGACTCGTTTGTGCACGCACATGACACACGCTTTTCAGGAAACGGGTAGACTGGCATTAAGTGGACTGCCACGATGCATTTGGCAGCCAGTTTCACCATGGTCTGCACTGACCTTCAAGAACAAATGAGGAGTGGGATGGGGGAAGCTGACGGGAGGGAAAACAGCGACTGGTTTGTGTGTCAAATTGCAATCTTAGCCAGAGGGAGAAAGACGCTCTATAGAGATTTGGGAGTGGTCCCAAACAAGGGGGGACAAAGAGAGGACGCAGATGGGCAGGAGCTCGTAATGGGAGAAAAGCGAGTGTGTTTGTATCCGGAGGGACTAGAAGGTGTTTTTATGAAAGAAAGAAAGGCTCGCAATCCTGGGATATCGGAGCGACAGGGCCCAGAAAAGCAGCCACCAGCCCGCTTACTCCCACAGAAGGCTGCCCTAGCAACCAGACACTAAGCGTCTTTCTCTCCCCCCTCCCCCGTTGACACCCCTTTTGGGGGAGGAACTCAAAGCTTAAGAAGCGATTGGTTAAGATGGACGCTTACCTCGGTTTCCATTGGCTTCTGTTTTCCCTTTTTCAAGAGGCCATCATTATTTGTCCATAGGTGATTGGTTGAAACATATGCCTATTGTGGGATCTCTTGCAAGCGATTGACTGTATTTGCTACAAATCTAGTCAAATTTGTTTGCACCCCTCGCGGAAACAGCGCCTACACGGCTAACCATGAAGTCATTCAGAGCTGCCATTTTCCATGCGTAAAAAAAAAGCATCTTCTTTTACTCGGTCACTGATGATGAACTATAGGTCCTATTTTATGATTGGTGAAGCTAAAATGGATTGTACCACGTAGACTAAATTCTCTTTGTGTAGGTATTCGAAAGAAATATTCTAGGAAGAGCTTGTCTAGTCTATAACCATCTACAACATTCTGCGATGATTTTTTTTAGGGGCCTCTGTGAAGGCCAACCCCCCCACCACCGAAGTTCATTTTTCGGAAAATTGCTCCCCGCCCAGAATAGTGGACTTTCTCACGCCAGTATGTGGCTTCCATGTACTTTCTTACGTCCGTGGTGGACTCACGCAAGGTTAATTGAGTTTTTGCACTTGCGTAAAGTGGCGGCCAGCTCTTTCTCCTCCCGCTGTGCACCCCCCCACACACGCAGCGGCAAAAGGCTGTATATGCTCGTTGGCTTGCGTGGTTCGAGGTTTCGTGACCCGTCGCTTGTGTCCAGCTCTCTTTTGTTCCTTTCATTGTGAAAACCGTGTCCAATGCCTCCTTGACCCAAACGCTTTGGAGTGGAGGAAAGGGAACGGGCGGTCTTGGATGTGCTCCTTGACTCGACAGATTGAGGCGTTTGTTCTCCCACAGAGCTTCGAGACAAAACTCCCCCCCAAACCTTGCCCCAACCAGAAATTTATGGCACCAACCACCACGCTTACGCTCCCCACACAGTGCAAAACTTCCCGCGTAGATCCCGCTCCAGGGGAATCCACAGCTCAGACACCACGAATCTCCAAAAAGGCAATTTCCCTACCACTGTGAGGGAGGCGGGAGGAGGAGGAGGAACAGGAAAGCGGCTAACACTATTTACTTTTTGTTCCCACCTCTCTAGCACTAAGAGCTCTGTCGATTTAACCCTTAGCTAATTCTCTGACCGAGGCAGCTAGTGGAAGGAAGAGAGAGCAGCCGCTGACAGGCGCTGATATGCACGCTTCCACAGCCACCCCCCATTGCCTGCGCACCACCAATCTTACTAAAGCCAGCCCAGCCCAGGGTACCATTTTAAATGAGTGCTGCCTGCAATCACATGCTATGGATTACAGTTTTATTATACCATGTCAGGCATGAGGGGAAGAAAGGCTCCGGGTGTGCGCGCCATGGGGAAGTGAGCGGTGAAGGAAAACGGGGTATTTGTTCCCAATGTGGACGGCTCAGGGTTGGGCCCAAACCCTTAGCTAATTCTCTGACCGAGGCAGCTAGTGGAAGGAAGAGAGAGCAGCCGCTGACAGGCGCTGATATGCACGCTTCCACAGCCACCCCCCATTGCCTGTGTGCCACCAATCTTGCTAAAGCCAGCCCAGCCCAGGGTACCATTTTAAATGAGTGTTGCCTGCAATCACATGCTATGGATTACAGTTTTATTATACCATGTCAGGCACGAGGGGAAGAAATGCTCCGGGTGTGCGCGCCGTGGGGAAGCGAGCGGTGAAGGAAAACGGGGCATTTGTTCCCAATGTGGATGGCTCAGGGTTGGGCCCAGTGACGCTGTTACGCTATCCCCACTCGCTGCTTTACCGGTGGGGGGCTCCCGGCAGCGGGGACTCTCTCTCTCTCTCTGGTGCCAATCCAGGGGGCTCCCTCGGCTTGGACTCCCTGGCGGCGGCAGCTTTCGTGCGCCCAGCCCAGCACACACGCACACACACCGGAGGGGAGGCTGCGCGCCTGGGCCAGGGGGAGGGGGGAGCAGAGGATCGGGGAGGGGCCCCACAAACCCCGTGGGGGGGCCCCGGCCCCGTGGGCCCCACGTGAGCTACGGGCCTGCGTTCCTCCATGTTGATATCCAGACATTAATCTATTTGAGTGAGTTTGTTCCTATCACTGTCTTAGCGTGCCCTGTTTCACAGGGTTTGAGGTAGGGTTGCCAACCTCCAGGCATGGCCTGGGCTTCCCCTGGAATTACAACTGATCTCCAGGCTACAGAAATCAATTCTCCTGGAGAAAATGGCAGCTTCAGAGAGAATACTCTATGGTATACCATAGATTCTAGGTGAAATTCCCCCCAAATTCACCTCTTCCTAGGCACCACCCCCAAATCTTCAAGAATTTCCCAGGCTGGAGTTGGCAACTCTAGTTGCATGTGATGATAAAATAGAGGAAGGAAGAATTATGCACACCATCGTAGGCTCCCTGGAAGAAGGGCAGAATAAAAATATAATAAATAAATAAATAAGACAAAATGTGTGTCAGAGTACCCCTGATCATCCAGGAAAAATGCCCCGAGGATACGGAATGCAAATGCAAAGAGTACGTCGTTACCACAGAGAAGACCAGAATCAAGAAGACCGGCAGAGCCCGAGGACGAGACAGGCAACAACGATCACCAGCCAAAGACGAGCAGTGCGGGGATACCGAAGATTCCAAGGACCCAACAGAGATGAAGCCGCAGCTCATGGAAGCCAGTGGGGGATTGTATACCTTTAAGCGGGAGGGAGAGGTTGAAAATGAGAATAAAGGTTTAACCTGGGGTCTGCCAGGGAGGATGGAATTCAGTAGAGACTGAAAAGGGACAGCTGTGCATACAACACTGACCCGAAGGCTCTCTGAATAAAAAGGCGTGCTCTCTCAGTTGGAGAGGGAACCTTTTTCGTCTGAGGCAGTTTCCAGAAACCGAGTTCTCGTCAACCCTCATTGCCACCTAAAGAACGCTGCTGGGGCAGGGCGGAATCTTACAATGTGATCTACTGGAGAAGGAAATGGCAACCCACTCCAGTATCTTTGCCAAGAAAACCCCATGGACAGTAACAAAAGGCTAAAAGATATGATGCCGGAAGGTGTAAGCAAACTCCAGAGCACGATGGAAGACAGGAGGGCCTGGCGTGATGTGGTCCATGGGGTTGTGAACAGTCGGACTTGACTGTGCAACCAAACAACAACAACAACAACAAATAAATCCCAGGATTTGTGATCTAAAAGAAACCCAGTCTGTCCGGGAAACAGAGGAAAAATATCTTTTGGGTCTTGTTGATCTGTATCATGCAGCCATTCCCCATTTCTTATTTCACTAATTTATTTCATAATTGTTTACCCTGCTCTTCTTCCATAGAGTACAGGGTGGTACATCATTCTCAGTCCTCTGCTGTATGCAACAGTAATCTATAAAACATGTTGGCGTCGCACAGAGAGGCAGGCCCAAGATCATCTATGGAGTCTCATGGAAAGTGGAGATTTGAAGCTGGTCCTCCCCCATCCTAGCCCAGCATTCTAACCACCGCGGCATTCATCTCCTCCCTATTGTTCCTGAGACCCTTCTTTAAAGAAGAAGACCATTCAACTACAATATAATTTATATTGCTACTCTCAGTCAGAGGAGACAATCCACACTAGACAGACTTAATGGCCAACTCAGGATGACAGTCCCACATTATCTTGATCGCAACAACAAAAGCAAAAAATATTACGTTTTGAGTATTTTAATCTTATATCTTTTGTTAGAATTCCTATGCTAGCACCATCCTTCATGCCACGACTCTCTGCAAGACAATGCATCACAACCCTGGGCCTTGGCAATCCAAAAGAAGTGGGACACTTTATCACCTCCTGGTCTGTAGCTTCAGGGCTCTCCCCAGCCCTTCGAAGCTAAGGGTGATCAGCGGGAATAGCCCAGGTCTGCTGCTCTTTAGAGCAGGGGGGAAAGCTAAAGGCTTTGCTTTCTGACACAGAAAAAAACTATTTGCATATTATTTGCCAAGTATTCATGTCCAAGGGATGGCATGTATCTGGGTCAGCCAAGATAGCCTGGTGACTTCCCTCTGCATCAGGTTTCCTGGCCTAAGGGAAAGCAGCAGATCTGGAAGCTATAGAGCAAGCAGTGGCACATGAATGGCTCTCCGATATCACCTGATTTCGAGCTTGGAGTCTGAGCTGTAATAATTTTCCAGCTTGAATTCCTTGCAGTTTAGTCCTCTGACCCCAGCAGCCCAGGTCCTGCAGGAACCAGGGAACCAGGGTATGACCTGCATGCCTTCTAGATTTAGCACTTTGATTACTACCCATCTAACTTTCTAAGGAAGCGGGGGGATCATATTTCAAGTAGCTCGTTGAAATGTTTCATTTGCAAATAACATCTTCACCAATTTAAAATTTTTGTGTTGATCAACAATCTAACTTTTTATAGCAATTAATTAATCGATTTAATGGAATTAAATTTGTTTTCAAAAGCATCATTTTTGAAAAGAGCCACCCCTAGCATTTTCCTTTTAATCATCCTTTACAATAAATACTCCCCAGAACCAAAATAATATCAAAACCTAAATGTGTGCTGTTCTTTTGACCTCGTGGAATAGCACAATCAACTGCTATTAATCTTTCGTGCAGCCTGACCCTGTCCATGTTCATTTGGACTTGAGGGCTCTGCTACTTGCCATCAGTCAGTGGATCTCACAACATATATTTTAAAAGCAGCTGTGCCACCCACTGGGTCTAGCACTGAGGAAAAGGATTCAAACTTTTCTCCCACTCCATTTCCCCATTAAAACTCCACCACCACTGCAGCTATTATAAGCTTCAGTAGGGGAAAAATTATACATATCTGTATTCCCTGTTAGGGCTAATAACTTATGGTATGGAAGAGGTAGGGTTCCCATTCCCCTGGCCGGAGTGGGGAATCCCCCACTTTTGGGGGCTTTTTCTCGCTGCCAGCTAACTGGTCGGTGGGGGAAAACCCACCCCAAACAGTGGCATCGATGATGCAATGACATCACATGGAAGTGACATCATCATGTCAGCGACGTCACGTGGGGACGCTTTGGTCTGAGGACAAAACTCTGTGGTTTGATGGCAATTTTACCATAGAGTTTTGCCCTCTATCCAGAGCATCCTCGCATGATGTTGCTGACATGATGATGTCACTTCAGTGTGAAGTCATTGCATCATTGATATCACACTGAGCCCCCCCACCCCGGAAGGTTCCCTCCTTTCCCCTGCCAGCAAGTAGTAAGTACCTGGCAACCCTAGAAACAGGAGAGATTTCCACTGAAAAGTAATGCATGGGGGAAATGTTAAACCTTCTCCCCCCCCCCCTGCACCTGTGGCCCTTATCCAAAATTATGACCTGCTTGTCAGGCAAGGTGGGGTACAAATACAAATAAATAAATAAATAAATAAATCACTACCCTGCTGCTTTTTAAAATTAAAAAAGTCAAGAGATCATATCATAGATCTGTCTACTATGTACCATATAGCTGAACCCTTGCCCTCAGGTAAGTACTCAGAGAATTACAACCTAACTTCATTACTGCTTAAATTTTTGCGCCCTAATTATCCCATGTGACAGAATTCGGGCTCTTCATGTGAGGCAAAAGCACTTGATTCTTATTTGAGTCCTGTTATTCCTAATTTTTCAAGTTTCCCACACACACACACTCCCTTTCCCCCTTCTAAAATGACCACATCACCACTGGATGTTCTCGATCCTGTACTGCATCTCAGGTGGAAAGCACATTTCTTAAAATGCTCAATGAAGCAAGTTGAGCTATATTAGAGTGATGCTGGCATAATACCAACATAGCACGACCAGTCACCATCAGCCTCATGACACCAGCACTGTCTAGAAGTCTTCAGATATCCAGGGTGTGGGGCAGAGAGACTGAAGCTGGGGGAGAATACATTTTCTGAAGCCACAGAAGAAGTTCTTGGTTTTGATGGGCCAAACTTGGTGATCCAGTGGTAAGGTTTGAACCAGGGACTTTCCAGATTATAGGTCATGGTCCAGCTACACAATACAAAGTCCTTGTGTTGGTTGTGAAGCTTACATGTAGCCAGGGCTGGATTAGTGCCAACTGATGCCCTAAATGTAGCCCAACAATGGTGCCCCTCAGCCCTTCCATTGCTTAACTGACAAGACATTAAGACTCAATAAGTGCTGAAGGTGAAATAAGAAAAGTTTTTTTAAAACAATGCAGACTGAAGTCAAACACGGTAGATAAAGGACTATTACAAAAAAATCCAAATAAAGTCGAGTGTGGCAGTGAAAGAGTTAAGGACATAATAGCGGGGGGGGGTTCTGTGGCACCCCCTTCCCTTGGTACCCTAAGCACGTGCTTATTTTGTTTAATGGTTAATCCAGGGCTGCATGTAGCCACATAAGTAACATGATATTTTACAACACAGCCAATCGCAGCTCTGTGAGGCAGTTTGAGGATAAGAAGATAGCCAAGGGAGGCTGGCTACAATTGCTCCTCCCTGCCAGTTCTGGTTGCAAACAGAAAAGAGCCAGTGTGCATGTGGGAGGCACAAAACTCCCGTTGCATATGTGATACAAAGTCCTCGTTTGACAAGTCTGTCAACAAACACAAGGACTTTGCAATGTGTAGATAAAGCCTCATTCTCTTACTGCTATAGTATGCCAGATCTTCCTAGATGTATATGGGTGTGGGGTTGCATGTGCTCTAACATCAAGAAATGGTAGCTGTGATATTTTTAAAAGGAGGGCACATTTTTAAATATTTGGACCTGTATGATAGGGTTGGTGTGCCACTATCACACAGACAGGGAACATTTTTTTAAAAAAATATGACCCTTGCAAAAGACTCCTTTAGTTCTTTCTACTGGATGTTCAAGGACTGTCCTTAAATCATTTCACATATAAAAAGAAGAAGAAAACTTGGGAGTAAAGGAAAGAAAGGAAAAAATAGAGAAAACTTTTATTCTTTCAGTGTTGACCTATTTTGTTCAGGTCTAACAGCTCAGATGCTCCCAATTCCTTGGAACATGGATTGTAAAGCTATAACACTCCTCAATTACTTCTTGTTGGCCAGACAAGCTAAACCTGTTATTTGACAATGTATCATGATCTAAGGCAGTAAACTTTATCTCACAGGGGTCATGAGAAAATGGCCACAGGTACCGCATGGTAACCTTCTTGAGATAATTTTTCACAGTTATCATCCAAGCACTTTAAAAGCACGAAAAGATATGTTATCTGTACGCTCGGTTTATTATAAGCTGTGGGTGAGAATCCCTATAAAGCCACTTAGAAGTAACAGCTGTGTGGTGTTACTGCACGAAGAGGCAATTCGGCAAAATGTCTTCTTGACAGTGTAAGCACCAGGAATAAAAGGGCAAGCTCTAGTCAAGGAGCTAACAATTTTTTTTCCAGTCCATTCTCCCACACACACACTTTTCTCTCTTTCCAGCTATCTTATATTACACTCAAAGGAACAGAAGCCCGTTACATTAATCTGCTTTTTTCTTTATCGACTTCATATTAATATTTCACACGCTTGCAAATGCCCATTTTAAGAGAGTCCATATCACTGAGAAAATGGTTTTGTTCCAAGGGAAGAGAAAATTATCTCTAGGGTTTGGTTTAGCTAATAACTAAAAAAAATTCTCTAATTTACACTAATGGTCAGTGGATATTTTTAGAGTGAGGAGTGTAGGTTACACCTATCTGAAGAATGAGGAGCCAGACCAGCATTCTGTCTGTGAGGCAAAGATATTTGCAAATGTAGTTAGTATAGTCTCCTGTGCTATATACTCAAAAGAAATCCTGTGAGGCAAAGACATTTGCAAATGTAATTAGTATAGTAGTATCACACACAAGCAGGTCCCTCTAAATGTCCTAAGTCTCCTGTGCTATATACTCAAAAGAAATTGTACCCTATAGCATCGTGCCCCCTGAAACGTTGAAGAAGCAGTGAATGCAAAACAGTATGCTTCTGGGATCCCCTAGAGCAATAGGCCTCGGTATGCTCTACAATTTCAGTGGAGAACAGATCAATGTCAGAATGCTGTCTCCAAATGTAATACCTTGGATGTCCTCTAGGAGGGGGGGTGGTAAGTCCACAAAGTGAGAGTGTGGCAGTAGAAAGGCTTGAGCCCAGATGTGTCAGGTCCATTTCTAACCTTTGGACTACCCTGGTTCTCAGTCCTTGGTGTGGAGCTGACCTGAGTCTCAGTGGTTCAATTGACGAATCCCCTCAAGGGTGTGCCTCCGGTATTTGTTGGAATTCTCAAGGGAGAAGGGGCTCCCATCCCTCAGTGTCCACAACCGTCAGTCAACCTGTAGGAGGGTCTTCAGGGATGGAATGGGAAGGAATGGACAGCAGTCACGATTCCTTCTCCTCTTCTTGCCTCACATAAACACATATTCCATTCTCAGGAGAAAGGAGGAGGAGCAGTTGACCCATACCAAGCTTTCCTCTAGAGCTTTTTTTTTTAAAAAAGGGGGAGTTCTTTGTTTGCTGAACAACTCTCACCAGTGGTTTCCTGAGCAAATGGTTAACTCCTGCTTCCAATTTATGACCAGGATAGTTGTGCAGGAAGAGCTGCTGTGAGGTGGCAGCAAGATTATGTCCTTGGCTCCTTTTTTCATCTCTCAGGGGTGATACAGCTGCTGTAAACTAGTTAGCTTCAAAGCTGAAAAAACAGGTTGTTATGGACGCGAACGGGTGGGAGTGCTCCAAGCCTAAGAGAACTGCCGGGACTGCCCCAAGCATAAGAGGAATCTAGTTGCCACACAAATCAAGCCGAAGACTGAAGAAATGGAATTAATGGCACTGAACCATTTGTTTGCCATTTTGGCACCTGGAACATGACTAAAGTCCAAATAGTAGTCCTGTAAAGGTAAAGGTTTCCCTTGCTCGAAAGCCAGTCGAATCCGACTCTAGGGGGAGGTGCTTATCTCCGTTTCCAAGCCGAAGAGCCAGCGCTGTCCAAAGACGTTTCCATGGTCATGTGGCCAGCATGGCTAAACACCAAGGCACACAGAACTGCTAGGTTGACAGGAGCTGGGGCCAGAGACAGGAGCTCACTCCGTCATGCAGCACTGGGATCTCGAACTGCCAAACTACAGACCTTCCAGTCTTCAGCTCAGCGTCTTTAACCTCTGAGCCACTGCGGCCCCAGTCATGTACCAAGTGCTAAAATTCCTCAGTGAACATGCAACCACGTGGTCACGATAAGGCACAACTGTATGAGGTAGGGGGGATATCATTGTCTTGGATTTTCCTTTAGGTTTTTCTTCTTTCTTTCACCAAGCTAGTATTGACTGCAGAGGGCCCATATCAGATCAGAGCCACCACACTCAGATCAAGATGGGTAGCCATGGTAGTCTGTCTGTAGCAGTAGAAAAGAGCAAGAGTCTAGGAGCACCTTAAAGACTAACAAAATTTGTGGCAGGGTATGAGCTTTCGTGAGTCACTGCTCACTTCTTCTGATATAGCTAGATGTAGCTGTATCGGAAGAAGTGAGTAGGGACTCACAAAAGCTCTTACCCTGCCATAAATTTTGTTAGTCTTTAAGGTGCTACTGGACCCTGGCTCTTTTCTACTGCTACACACTGGATGAGGTTCTTTTTAAAAATAATGCTTTCTCCTTCCATTTCCCTCATCTAAATAACTCCCCAGAGCTGAATATTGCCTTGTGAGATAAATTATACAGGTACAATATGGGTATCTATGGGTTTTTTCCCTTGCAAAGCAAATACCAGCTCCAGGGAAGAGATCTGCACTGGGAAAATAATAATGGGGTAAGCAATTAACTCTCCCTCCCCCCAGCACCATGCCCCCTCATCCTTCAACAGCCTCTAGTGTTTTAAAACATTGGAAAACCAATCCCATATCTCCCAACATCCATCCACCCTTAGGGTGAGGGGGGGAATTATTATTCTCCTGCTTCTCTGGATGTCTTATTAGGTGCGGATATGTGAGTGTGTGTTACAAATTCCCTGTTCCTTTAAGGGCTTAGGGTTGCTAACTCTGGGTTGGGAAATTTCTGGAGATTTGGGGGACTGAGGTGGCAGGGTTTGGGAAGGACCTTAGTGAGCTATACTTTCACTGAATACCTTCCAAAGCAGCCATTTTCTCAAGGGGAAACTGATCTCTGTCATCTGGAGATCAGTAGTAATTCTGGGAGACCTCCAGGTCTCACCTGGACGTTGGTAACTCTAACTTATTTATTTAATTAATTAATTTATATCCTGCCCTCCCTGCCTTGTATATATATGGCTGTAATTTACCACTTGGAAATCAGTTGTCAGTGACCTGGTTTAAAAAAAACACCGCAGAAGAAATAGCAAAACTGCTCCTGGACTGTACCACTGACTGCTGGTAGGCAATCTAGTACCGGTATCTGCATAGTTCTCCACCTTCCCTATTCACAGAATATGAGTGATCAAGGAGCAAGGAGAAGGGTCTTAGCCTAGTCTTTCCCTTGACATGTTCGTGTTCTGCACATACGGATTTTATTACCCCTGTGGTGGCATGTTCAGACATACAACCCCACACTACGACTGCCTTCAATCTGAAGTGGTACATTGCAGGAACGTCTTTCCCACCACATCTGTGGTTTGTGTAGACCAGGCCTACGTTCACCAACTACGTGCAGTAAATCTATTGCAGTAGAGAATAAGCCTTCTCATTTTCCTTTTGCATCAAGTTGAATCCTCAGCTAGTGCAATGCAGAGAAGCATCAACAATCTGGCCTTTAATCTGCTGTTTTATTAGTTGCCCTCTAGTTATACCTTCTAACTTCTCCTGCGTCTTATGCTAACCCCCTCTCCATTGCACCTAATCAAATTCTGAAATGTAAATAACAATGCCCGAACGCCAGAAGAGGTGCCTCAGCCAAATCTGCCTATTATAGAAATTAAAAGTGACTTTTACAGGAGGCACCTCATTTTCATTTGTTCATGTTGACTCTCCCTCAGAAGACTTTGGGTTTTTTACCCAACAAGGTACTCTGCTGTAGCACTACCAGCATGGATATCACAATTAATTTCTCAATGTGTGGCACCATCAATATTTAACTAACCAAAAGCTTTCAAATGTAGGTATTTAAAAGTAAGGGATAGCACCTTTTAAATTAGGTTCTAAGTACATTTCTTGAGTTTTGCGAATGACAGGAACATGCTGTTTCCTCTGAATAAAGTGCAGGATTAGGCTACTTGTGTGAGGCTATGAAAGATGTATCACATCAGTGGTCCATTTCTAGTGTAATAGTGGCCAATCAGATGTCTCAAGGTACCACATTATACCTTTTCCTTCCACTACCTGATAGTTTGAGGTATACCTGTTCCTGAACATGGAGTTTGCACATTTAGATATTCTCCATAGAATTATGTCTGTGCAGAGTAAGATTATCTTTTCTCTGGGGTTTTGTTTAATTTAATAGTTGGAGATATATCTTTAACGGGCATTGATGACTAAAAGATTTTTGCTTAATATCTAATGAATTGTGATGTCTACGCCATATGCCAGAGTAGGAGCTAGAAAGGAATAGTTTGGGACAATTGGAAAGCAGCCAGTGAAGAAGACGGGGGTGTCAAGGGTTTGCAGCTGATTAGGGCTGTAATCCTGTGCACATTTACCAGGAAATAATCCCCACAAATCTTGATTTATTTCTGGATAGAAAGAGACATAGAACTGTGCAGTAAAAAAAAAGGTGGTTGTGTGGTAAAGCAGCCACCTAAGATCTCTAGCTTTCAAGAGGAGACCGATATGTCATATTCTCCCATTGGTACCAGGATTTAAACCTGCCTTGAATTATTCTCCAATTGATACAAGCAGGGGTCGTTTCGTAGAAAATGATCTATCAAGTGCAGCTGGGGTCCCCAACTTTTTTGAGACTGCAGGCATCTTTGGAATTCCGATGCAGGGTGGTGGGTACAGCTACCAATTCGTTGCCACAGGAGGCAGAGCCAACCCCAAAATGTCAGGGAGTGAGGTCACACATTACTCCAATAGTAACTCTTCAACACTTCAGGCAGGAGGTCTTTTCAACAGGCTGCCTTTTAAAATGAACATATAGTTTGAAAATATTTTCTTGCATACACTTATGTTATGATCATACATTCCTATAACTCTTGGGGGGGGGGTGATTATTATTTGGTTTCCAAGTTCAGTTCAAGGTGCTAGTGCTGAGTCCTCCCTCAGAGGTCAAAATAGCCCTGAAAAGGGCCCTTCCCCTGCCTTTTACTGACAGAAACTAAGACTGGAAGGCTGGCAATAATGTTATAGTTGACAAACAATAGCCACCGGGGGCAATCATTTCTTAAAGCTACAGGTGCTGTTTTTATTATTTTGGGAAGTTTTAACCCCTCCAATATATTTTTTTATTTTTCTGCCCACGTGGGGCATTTTTCAGGTTTGTTTATTCATGGTTCCACACTTCGGATTTAAGTATCTGCAGATTTAATCACGCTGAGAATTAGAAACACCAATGATAAGAACAACAATTTAAACACAGGGCAGGAAGGAGGGATTACTGAGGGAATGCCAGACAAAACAGTCTTTATCTGCTGGCAGAATATGGCAACAGAAGAAGACAAGCAAGTCTCTCCAGGTAGAGAGTTCCAGAGTTTTGGTGCCGCGAGCAACAAGGCCCTTTGCCAAGAAGATTTGCCAGTGCTGCAAAGGAACCATTTCAGTTCATCAAGGTAAGCTCGCCAGTTTATTTCTCATCTACCACCACCCTTTGGTAGTAGGGTTGCCAAGTCCATCTTCCACCCCCAGTGGGGGACTTTGGGGGCGTTCCTGGAGGGGGCGGGGCATCCCCAACATGATGACGTCACGTTGGGGACGTCCGCCTCCCCCACCCGTGCGCCAGATCTCCAGAAACGGCAGTTCCCTGCACTTAAAGGAGCCAGCGTTTCCCTTTTAAATGCAGGAGCCGGCGTTTCCCCTTTAAGAGCAGCCGCGTTTCCCTTTTAAGAGCACGGAGCTGGCATTTCCCTGCAAGCTTGCGGAGATCGGGCTTGGGAGGAAACACTGGTTCCACACACTTAAAGGGAGAGAGATGGGTAGCTGTGGGTGTTGGGGGTGGGGCTTCCCCCGCCGGCCATCTGACCGGTGGCGGGTAGAACCCCCCCAAAAATGGGGGACCCCTGGCAAACCAGGGGGGGGTTGGCAACCCTATTTGGTAGCGGTGTGGAGGGAGGCAATGGGGGAGCCAGCTCACACAACTGGTGCTGCTGTCCAGTTCTAAACTGAGCAACCCCTGTCATTTGGGCTTGTAGGGCCATGGCACCTGCTTAGCTTGGTTTGTTTCTAGGCCATTTTAACTTCCCAGTCTGCTTCTACTGGGCATTAGAGCTACCAGAGCAGGTGTGCTTACTAGCTTGAACCATTTAGAGATGTGCTGTTACTGTCTTTACTCTCAGTTTCGTTCCTTCCCTTTGCCTTATCCTACTCTTTGCCACACATGAACCAGGTCTAGCAATGGGGAAAACAAAAACAAAATCTCCTTTGAAGTGTGTGGGGTGGAGGGAAAGCAAAGCCTTGCCAAGCAATACACTTTATTTGTCTGGATAAAACAACACAAAACAGAGCTGTTCCTTTGGTTGGCTGTTTCCCCTGAATATGCCAGGAGAGGGAGCATCTAGTGTGCGTCTTCTTGGGGAAAATGTGCTTGTCCGTCCCCGTCCCCCCCCTTAAGAGGAATATTAAGAAAGATGGGCTGAAATTACTCATGCCAGTGAAAAAGAATTACTTGCTAGGTTACAAATACATTTCAGAGCAATTACATAAAATGTATAGTGGGGAAAAGTTATATTGAGAAGTATTGATTGTTAATGGACTAGAGTCTGTTCTGGCAGAGTCATGAGATGCAACATACTGCAAGGAGACTGTGGAGGGGAAATCTCAGCCTTCCAAGCAGACCTCTGTAGTCCCTGAAAAGCCAGTACTCTTGGAAGGCAGTGTTCCCTCTAAGCTGAGTTAGTGTGAGCTAGCTCACAGTTTTTTAGCCTCTGGCTCACACATTTTTGTCTTAGCTCAGGAAGGATGGCTCCAGAGCCAACTAATTTATGCAGTAGCCAAATCGCTTGCTCACAACTTTAATGCCACATGCCAGTAGTTCACAAAATAGAATTTTTGCTCACAAAGACTCCACAGCATAGAGGGAGCATTGGTTAGGGCTACCAACCTCTAAGTGAGGCCTGGGCATTTCCCAGAATTACAACTGATCTCCAGACTACAGAGATCAGTTCCCCTGGAGGAAATGTCAGCTTTGGAGCGAAGATTCTGCTGCCTCACTTCCGGGCTGAGTTCCTTCCCCTCCTCAAACCCAACCCTGATCAAGCTCTACCCTCAAATCTTGTAATGTATCCGCCATTACCACGTGCGCGACCGTTGGGCCATGCGGTCAAGCACAAGCCCAAAGCTTCGTTCCCACAGAACAATAGCGGAGCGGATCCTGGCCCGCACCAACCAGAGGGCTAGGTCCGCGGCTGAGAGCCAATGGGACTCTCGGCCACTGTAAATGACCTATAGGTGACTAAGGGGTGTGTTTTGGTGGCGGGTTTCTGTGTATATATACCGGCCTGCGTGCCGGGGTCTTTCATCTTGTTCCTGAGCTAATAAAGTACTCTTGCTGAATCACTCCACGTTTCCGAGTACTTTTCAAATCTCCAGGAAAACGTAGCCTGGATAAGGAAGGAGAAGTGCTATTTTGCCCAATTCTCTTTTTTTACCTCCCTCCCCCTTACTGCAGCCACAGAGGCTGTTTGGTTTTCCCTCCTCCCCCATGGTTCAATCATGTAAAATCCCACACCCTTTCCTTCCATTGCAGTTGTAACTTAGTTACTCCCTGCTTAAGTGCTGGATACTATTAGAAGAGAGACTTTGCATAAAACATATAAACATATCCTGTTTTCAGATTGTTCTGAACTAGATGCTCACCCAATTTCAGCTTTCTATCTGATGCAGAAATGACCTAATGATTCACATTTGGTCCAAGCATCTTTATAAATGTTACATTGTGTGTTTGCATTTGTGTGTGTTGTTCATGCCTACATGCACGTATACATTTCTAGTTACTTGCCCAGGTGTACCATTCTTGCTTCTAATCTTGCTTAACTAGGTCTTCACCTTTCCTTTCACAAAATCTTGCTAACATTTGCTTTCCAAGCGTTATAAAATGGGACTGCATTCAGCAATGGCAATCAAGATAAGTTTCTTTAAAAAATTAATTTAAATCCGTTTAGCATATTCCCTGCTTTAGCGAAGGCATCCAGTGCGGGGCTTATCTGACCACTGTTTTCATTATTAAGACGCTTAGGGATAGATTACTCTTTGACTCTGAGAATATTATATTGGCAGCAAGTTCTGAAGTGATCCTTTCTTTTCATATTCAGTGTGTTCAGCATTGACTATCAGCTTGGGGATTTACGGTGGACTCACAAAAGTCTGCTCTCATTCTTTGTCAAAGATTAGAAATTCTAGGGGTATGTTTTCCTACAGTCACAAAGAATTGGTTTCCAGAAATCCCTTTATCATGAATGAACTCCACTTGGCTGAAATTAGACTTGGCTTATCATTATTTGAGCATTTTCTCAGTCTCATCCAGCCACTGTATATACAAAAAAGATCCGTTCATCAATGACTGTTCACATTTTTTTAAATGCCCTACTTTTTCCCCCCAAGAAAGTTTAAGCCTTATCTACAGACATTAGGAAATAAGCACAAAAAACCCTAGACAATTAAAGAAAAACTGGACCTAGTGCTGATGTGGAATTCAAATAATGACCTTCTGTTGTATGTGATATAAATTATCTTAGGGGGTAAAAAAAAAACCTTGCACTATAGTGTTAGGTAACCTATTAAATTTAAAAATAAAGGAAAGATATATTCACAATAACCTATTTTATATGGTAATTCATTTAAAATATTTTTATTCTGCCTTTCCATTTCTCTCTGAGTCAGCTTGCAACAAAATAATAACAGCATAACAATAGAAAAGCACTACAAAGGCAACAACAGCGAAACACAGTAAAAAGATGTGGATAAAACAATGAAAACAGTAAGATTTAAAATTATCGTAAAATACCTATAAAATCCTAGGAATACTAGAAGCAAAGAGCTGTGGAGCAAGACTATAAAACCATAATTGTATAAAACTGAGAATGGATTGTTAGAGAATGAACTTGATATTTGCTTTATGGACTTATATTTATTGCTACACACACAATGGACTGTGCACCCACACACACAGGCTCAAAGAACTGTACATTACAAGTCACCTGTTGTGATACAACACATAGAAGGTACTTGCACAAGCCTTACACGTGAATAAGATTTCAACTACACAGTTACCAGCCTGGTGAAGAAGCACACAGCTCCATTATTGTGAGCAGTAAGATCACGTCTTTGTTCCTGCATTGGTATTTCCTGCCAAATGGACATTTGGTTTACAATGGCATGGCCAGCTTCATCTACACTTCAATTAATCATCCTGACGCCAAGGTTTTCACACCTGCCCAGATGCCTTCTTTGAGTAAGGTATTAGATTTCAATATTGGCCACCCCTCTAGGTAACCTCCCACTCCTATAGGCAACCAATAGGATTAGTTTTGGGACGGACTAACAGGTAGGTGGATCCACAGGTTGGAACAGTTACCTCCCACCTAATGGATCCCCTATAAAAGGTAAGGACTATTCACCTGGCCCTTCCTAGGTAGCAACCCCCGCAACGGCCCCTTGCCTCTACTTTGATTTCTTGATCTGCAGTCAAGAGACCCACACGTGCTGGCTGGTTCTGGTTGTGTGTAAATTCTCCCTAGATTTCTATTTCTTCCCATCCATTCTTCATTGGAACAACCAAGCTGTGAAGACAGATAAGTATTGCCCATCATCACCCCCACCTGCTAATGCAACCGTGCTTATTTTAATACTATATTTCTAAGGAACTTGATTGAATGTGTGAGTGCATCAGTATTGTTTGTATGAGATTTATATTCTTTAAGTAAAAGACATTTATTTTAACAACACCAGCCTCGACTCCTTCTCTGGTAACCTTTGTTGGGGCCAGGGCCTCAGATGGTTGCGGGTGGTTCCTTACGCAAATGCCTGTTGGAAGAGCTCCATTTTACAGGTCCTGCGGAACTGTAAAAGGCCCCACAGGGCCCTGATGTCTTCTGGGAGCTCATTCCACCAGTATGGAGCTGCCACCGAGAAAGCCCTGGCCCTCATTACTGCAAGCCTGGCTTCTCCGGGGCCTGGGAGGACCAGGCGATTTTGAGTACCCAATCGCAGTGCTCTCTGGGGAACATAAGGGGAAAGGCAGTCCTTTAGGTACATAGGTCCCTGGCCATAAAGGGCTTTAAAGGTCAGTACCACCACCTTAAACCTAATTTGGTACTCTATAGGCAGCCAATGCAGTCACCAATAAAAATTTATTCTGATACATTGGAAACAGAAAACCAGCCAGGAAGGCAGTGGGGCCTTTGGATGACCGAGGGGTGAAAGGATTACTAAAGGATGATAGGAAAATGGAAGAGAGGCTGAATGCATTTTTTGCCTCTGTCTTCACTGTGGAAGATGGGAGCTGCTTGCCCATTTCAGGATGTGCGTTGGAAGACCTGAGTCAGAATGAAATGATGAGTGAGGAGGTCATACAACTGATGGGCAAATTAAAAACTGACAAATCACCAGGCCCAGATGGCACACATCAAAGAGTTCTAAAAGAACTCAAATGTGAACTTGTGGATCTCCT
>NW_015175370.1:626854-633258 GCF_001447785.1 Gekko japonicus
CTATTAGCCACTATGTATTAATGAAATACTACGTCTGGGGTAGTGATGCCCTGTATTCTTGGTGCTGAGGGGGCAATAGTGGAAGGGCTTCTGGAGTTCTAGCCCCACTGGTGGACCTCCTGATGTCTCCTGGGTTTTGGCCACTGTGTGACAGAGTGTTGGAATGGACTGGATGGGCCATTGGCCTGATCCAACATGGCTTCTCTTATGTTCTTAAGATTTTATTTAAAGGGCAGGCTTGTATAGTCCCAGGCTGAGTATAGCTTCCCGGTTAATAATAATAATCAGCACTTTATTGTGCCTGGAGAAAAACTAGCAACTACAGCACCTTATTGTGCCTGGAGAAAAACTAGCAACTAATGAAGATTTTTTTGAAACAGGCAAGATACTGATACTGTAACTGGTACATGCTGGCAGTTTAACAGCTGCAGTTTAAACCAGTTGAAGCTTCTTAACAGTCTTCACAGGCAGCCCAGCACACAGCACATTGCATTGGTCAACCTGGATGTAATTACAGCATGGATAACTGAGGCCAGATTATGCCTCTTAAAGAAAGGCCACTGCTGGCAAACTAAATGAAACTGATTAAACATACTACATGCTACACAGGAAACCCGTGCCTCCATCTGTAGAGCTGGGTTGTGGACCAGGCAGAGTATTCAAAGCCCACTAAGCTCCTAAGTTCCTGTTATGTACTAACAAAGGGACCACACACGTGGTCGGGCCCGCACACGGTCAAGCGAACAAGCAAAGCTTCGCGACCGAAAACAGTAGACGCAGAGGATCCGAGAATGGACCAGTCAATCAGTCCAGATCCAAGAAGGGACCTATGGTTATGAGGGCACTGTAAATAAACCAATCACGGGTGTGGGGTGTGTTGTTGAGTGTGGCTTGTATCGGCATTTAAGCAGGGCCCCTGGTCCCACTTGTTGTCTCAGTTTTGCTTGCTAATAAACCATGAGCTGAAATCACTAGACTACGCGTCTTGAACCCAATACTTTTCAGTTCCACAGTTCCCCAATACAGCATTCAGACCATCAGTCCCATGTCTGCTGCTAGGAACCCATTTCCCGAGCTCACACGGACCTGATTTGGATTGGACTATGGCACAGTCTCCCTGCACAGACCGTTTTGCCAGCCTGAAACAGCCCCATGGCATTTGTCTCCCTCCTTTCCAGTCTCTTGGCCAATACCCCAAACTTGGGAGTGAGCAAATCCATTCCACAACTCACTCTTCCTCTACGGGGGGATGTGAGTTCACAAGCCAAATGACCAAGTTCATTGGTTTGATTGCCCATTATTTGGTATTATACACCCAACCTGAGGAAGCTGTACCTGTGAAGGTATGTTCTATCCAGACTACAAAACATGTCATAGTGGTCTTCAGCTCCTTCCGTCCACCCGGAGTGTGCGAAGAGCAATCACAAGACCTCCTGCTTGAAATTGAATGCCTCTTCAGGTTTCAGCTCTCCCTACCTAAAGCCTTCTCAATATGACAATCTTTCCCCCCATCCCTATACACCCCCAGTCCCAGTCTGCTGCTTCCCCACATCCCTCTTCCAGCCCACATTTGTTAGTCCCTTCAATGCACAATTGACTCTGCCTCCATGTTGTACTTTTGGGCCACTTTGATACAGATCTTCTTCCTAGTCTCTGTCTAGGTCCTCTGGAACAAGGCTTCATCTTAATACCCTATCCTGAAGTATCTTGCATCTTTGACTTTTCACCTGCTTGGCCGTATGCAGCTGTATTATATTATTTTCTTCTTGATGCTGATTTCTGTACATATACACCCTATGCACATACCTGAATTTCCATGCCTCTGGTCACATTGCTGTCTCATCATAATCGATCCTTTGTCAAGCAGCACATAATTCAGTTTGGCTGCCTTTATTTCTGTTCAAAGCATGGTAGTTTTCTCAGGGTATTTGATGAAGCTGGAAGAATGGAGAAAAGCAAAATGCTAAACACGGATTTTTTTGAACTCCTACCCATCCCAAGCCTCACTGCCAACAATAAACAGATCCCCAAAGCTTACTAAGAGTAGGGCATAATTAAAAGCAACCCGACACCAATTAATTAGTGCTGTACTCTAAATAAATGGCAAAGAATGAAGTATGGCTTCATAAAATACTTCAGCACTGAGTTGTTAGCAACTTGCCTTTGAAGAGTGAATTGAGCCACCCCAAGGGGTTTTAGCCTATCTAATTTTCATCGATTAAACAAGAGCTCCTCCAGGAAAATGGAATGCTTCAAAAGCAGAAAACCTTATCTGCAGACAAATTTCCAAGCAGAACAATTTATTGGAAAGAATAAGAACAATTCAGAATGCTTGAATGCAAAGTGTAATTATTTATATTATAAACTGAACACTTCTGCTCTCATTACACTATCACAAGGAAGCAATTGTGCTAATGGGATATTTTGGATTTTTTTAGATGAGGTTGGTTATCTAAAATCAAGAATTCAAGGAACGGTTGAAATCACATTGAGGAGTGTAGAGTCTACTTGTTGGTGAAGAGTCCTGAACTTCCATGATGAGAAAGCAAGCAAGAAAACCTTGAAAGGATGTGGGCAAAGCATTTACAAGAAGACAGGATCCACATGAAACGGCTACGTTAAACGGATGTCCCAGTCCAAAGCACCATGTACATGCATTGGGGACTCACCATGCAATTCTAAGCAGTTACATATTTTACTTCAGTGGATTTAGGATTGCACTGTCATCTCAACATAGCAGCCAAATCTACATATATAAAACTGTATTTGCTGATATATTAAAAGACTAGTTTTAGCTCGGGTCAGACAAAATATGGTTTGATGCTACGTGAAGGAGCATAGAAGGATTCTTGGACTCATGTGCAAATACTAGTTTTAGCTTGGGTCAGACAAAATGAAAAACTATGGTTTGATGCTACGTGACGGAGCATAGAAGGATTCTTGGACTCATGTGATTCCTCCTCCAGCATCCCTCCTCCCTTCATGCACCATTAATTACTTTCTGCTTTTTGTCAAACCATAGTTCGTCATTACATCTGAACCAGCAAATTATGAATTAGTCTTGCCCTGCTGTCTGGGACTGAAAACTACAGTTTGCTCCTGGTGTTAGTGAACTGTGGTTTTTCCAAGCATGAGGCCTTGTTGAGTGAGCTCCAGGCTCTCATTAGGCTCATTTAATGAACCGAGCATATTTTTTGTTTTGAAGTTATTCGTGGCCACTTTTTTATTACGCAGCAAGAATATTGACTTTGCAGTTGACGCAGGTTGTCCACATGACCTCATGTCTTACAGCTAATGTTGCAGTGGGACACTTAGGTGGCAGCCCAGTGTGGGTTTTGCCAATGCAACTAAACTGGTGTCATCTTCAATGCAGTATAATTCCAGCATAGGATCCTCCTGTATTACATCATCCCTTTTCTAAATATCACCAAGCCTCTTCCTCTACTTCATCCTACACCAAGTACATTCTTACCATATATGGCATCTTTTTAGCTTTAGCTCCAACTTAGAAAAGTCCTGGAGATTTGGGGATGGTGCCTGGGGAAGGCAACATTTAGGGAGGAAAGGGAGCTCAGCAAGTATGTAATGCCCTCTGAAGCTGCCATTTCATCCAGAACAGCTGACCTGTGAAGTCTAGAGGTCAACTGTAATTCTGGGAGAACTCCACATGCCCACCGTGAGATTGGTAACCCTAGCATTTTATGTTAGGAGTGTGGTAAAATTGCCAGTTGCCCTTGATTCCACCCTATGGATACATTTCTCACTCTGGTGCTGCCAAGCCCAGACAGAAATAACTTCTGGCGCGACATTGGAATATCTCATGTGATTTCCTGTACAGAGAGGTCACTGGAGTAGTTACTATGTGTGTTGGGGGGGGGAGGAGTTGTTTTTGTTTTTTTCACGCCCCCCTCCCATATATTGGTCTTTCATATTTGCTCCAAGTGGAGGATGGATATTCTTAACTGGAAATATTGCAATTTTTCCTGTAAAAATAGTCATTCTCATACCTGATTTCAGAAAGAAAGAAAAATTAAGTTTAAAATACACATACAGATTGCATCACCTATATAGTTCCTTTTGCTGTTTTCCAGAAAAGGCAGCACATAGTTCTGATCCTGTGAGTGTCATCAAGCTATATGACTGCATTGGTTAATGAACTACACTGGACAGTGGACAAATTTGACCCCTGACTAACTGCTGAATCATGCCATATTCATTGTTTTCAAAAATTTGCAGATCAGGGTTAGTTCATAATATTTTCCACATTGGCTTCCAGGCAGAGTAAACAGATGCAAAGGAAATTGGGCTTCTGTCTCTTTAACTGAAATGAAAAAGAGAATTTTTTGCCAGGTGCAGAAGTAAGAAAAGTGTCACCTGCTGCAATTCCTCCTCCTATACAATTATGCAAGTTACAGGAACATTTTGCCCTGTCTTGCATTTGACCACCCTGACTTTCTCAGAAACACAAAACAAGTTGGGTCATGCTGAAGAATGAGTTCCCTCTGGTCCTCTTCAAGTGCACTGTTTAGGGTGCCTTAATTGCCAGCTACTCCTGCCTTTAAAGTTTCTCTGCAAGCAGCAATCAAAATTACATGCAATCTCTGCATGGAGCTAATGAATTCATGACCAAGGCTACTACTAGACATGTTAACAAGATCCTTTATCGGGATATTACTGTCCAACTTTAATGCTGAGCACCAGGCCCTTGGCCATGCCTGGGCTATAACAGAACCATCAACCCAGGACAGCATTGCAAGGGAAGTAAATGGTGTCACACAAGGCTCTCCTCGTTAAGCAGTTACCAAACTAAAAATATGTGAGTTTATTATATTCCCATCATTAAGAAGACAAGGAAACACTTTGAAGGACAGGGCATGATGAAGACAAGTTCTGCCATAGAACTGAAGCCAAGACCCTGCGACAGGGCATTTGTGAGTAAAGAGCATGTTGTTGCGTCCGCAATTACTGCCAGATACCAAAAGGACTAGAAACTTAAGTTATATGAGGAAGCAGAGATTCTTACAATGCCAGATCTAGCATTTCACAGGTAGAAGACCTATATGTACAGTGTCCAGTGATTATTCCCCATACTTTGTGCAAGGGAAAAGAGATGTTTTGAGTGAATAAATTGAGAGTTGGATCCAGCCAACTTTTCCACTGGTGAAAAAGGGAGACGGGAGTCCCCTTTAACTACCTAAAAAGTCTATGCTGGATATCATGCACAGACACTAACCATAGTGTGGTGTAGTGGTTAAGTGTACAGACTCTAATCTAATTGTTTCCCCACTCCTCCACTTGCAGCTGCTGGATGACCTTGGGCAAGCCATAGTTCTGTCAGAGCTGTCCTTGAAAGGGCAGTTCTTGAAAGAGCTCTCTCAGCCTCACCTGCCTCACAGGGTGTCTGTTGTGGGGAGGTGAAGGGAAAGGAGTTTGTGAGCTGCTCTTTGAGTGAAGGGCGGGGTATAAATCCAATTTCTTCTTCTTAAGGAGCGGAAATGGGCAAAACGTGAGTGAAAAAGTTGATGGGATCCAACTCTAAGCCTGTGGAGTATTTATCTGATGGGGATGAGTTTTATTGAATTCACTGGGGCATACTTCTAAAAAAAACCTGTGAAGGCACAGGCATTTCTACTCTTGTGATACTAAAAAGTGATGTATTTAGTGTCATATACTAGAACAAGTAAGCACGGTTGAACCGTTTCTTGTTCTGCCACCATAACTTAAAAGAACTGAATAAATCAGTGGGAAATAAACAACTCTATGACCCAATCCTTAATAGGTATAATTAATTCAGATCACAGAGTATGTGCTATCTCTTTTTTTTAAAGTGGGTTTTTTTTAGTTGCTTGTTAGAAAAGGTGAGGTGTTCTGGGAGGTGTAGCTAGGATTGCTACATGTTCATGATTTTTATGGATTAGTATATATCAGAAATGCTGCCCATGAGATAGCCAATAGTTACTAAGGACACAGTTTGTCCATAGTTTGTGAATGTACAACTGTGAGTTCAAACAACCATGAATCAGTTCTGCTATCAGTTGGGGGGCAGTCTTGAGGTAATAATGAGCATTAACAAGTATATTTTATAGAAAACAAAACCAGCCCCTAATAAGAACACGTTGTTGTGTTAGAAATATGCAGGGGTCGTTTCGTAGAAAAAGAGCTAGGGGAACTCATTAGCATAACTCATTAGCATATGTCACACTCCCTGACATCACCGGAAGTGTGTCATAAGGCCACAACCCCTGAGATCACCGGAAGTATGTCATAAGGCCACACACACCGCCCCCAACGGTCCTGGCCGCCACCGCCGGCCTTGCAGCTCCACTGCCGAGCCCCATGAGGGGCCCGGCGGTGGACCTGCAAGGCCGGCGGGAGTGCAAGGAAGCCCCGCCAAGGCCCTCCCT